>NC_092807.1:74751602-74764102 GCF_040954645.1 Diabrotica undecimpunctata | reverse complement strand
CACTCAGGCACACACACACCCCACAACCCACACGCACTCACACACACGCACTGTAACAGTCGATACTTTTATTACAATTTATATTAAAATAATAAACAATTTATATTAAAATAATTTCAAAGATGTAGTATGGGTTGCCTAACTTTAAGTGTTCATTTGCCCATTAAGTGTGTATTTTTAATAATTTAAGTTGTCACTCTGATCTAATTTGGTACCATTGCGAACCAAAGAGATGACAGGAGATTAAGGGAAGTGGAAATTGGCTCTTCTTAGTTAATTAACTGTGAATTAAAATTCACTTTTGATCGAGAGTTTGGAGTGGTACATAGGTGGCAGTTAGCGAAAGAAAATCCAATTAATGCATAGAATTTCCTTCACTTCAAGAAGTTAAATATTCTAAGTATAGCCATAACAATTTAATTGACGGTGTTTTCGGAAACTCGGGAGGTGAAGTGAGATTTCTAGCACGGAATTAAGTAGCTATCTGGTAAATAATAATTTTTTATATTATAAACATTAGAGTATTTTATCTATATCCTATTATTCAGATTCATTATTTCATATTTTAATATAGTATTTTGTCCAAGGCCATTATATTTTTACTCTATGTGAAGCAAGGTCACGCTACATCCGATTGGATGGGTTTTTTATCTACCATAATTATCTTTTTGCTCCGGTTTCTTATGCTGAAAGAAACTTTCCTCACTTCTTCTTTGATTTCTTTTTATGAATGTTGAGATTAGAAGTAACGGGGAATTGTTTTCAGCCACCTACCATGGAATTATAAATTTCCCTCAGAACATCCGAGGGAGAGTACCACTTCAACTCTATTAGAATCAGGGTCATTGGGACAAGCCAGGGGGTATTGTCTACTCCACCCTCATTTTTTTTCTCCAGCCTGCACCTAGAGGTAGGGCAGGACCGTCATCATCGGAACTGAGCCAATTAGCACCAGCTCCATGCTAATTTCGGACCTCAAGGAGGACTTCGCTGGGACACCGAAGCCATTCGGGAGTATCCTTCCAGACAACTGTTTCACCTAGGAGGACAGTTGGTTTTTACTTCAGAACTATATATATATATATATCTTGTTTCACCAGTTATAGGTTTTTTTTATAACATATATATATATATATATATATATATATATATATATATATATATATATATATATATATATATATATATATATGTATATATATATATATATATATATATTAATTAATATAACTCCCCTTGGTGTAAGGTATCGAATTTTTTTTATATTTCATCTTGTGTTATTAACTCCGGTTATTATCCCTTCAGGATAATAGACCGTTTTAATTGTTTAACTTGGCTTGTTCCCATTTATGTATTATTTTGTTTATATTTGAATTTAGAGTTGTTTAACAATATTGTTGGTCATATTGTAGGTAAGTTTGATATATTTACTTGGCTATACGTTCTTCCAACGTTAGCATTATTTTGTTTAAGGTTGTTTTAACCTAGATGTAGGTTGTACACTCTATATCAGAGTTATTCTGTGTACTTTTCCACTTTTTATTATAGTTGTTTTCAACATTTTTTTTTAAATATTATATTGTGAAATTTTCATATACTTTTTGGTAACTTTGAGATTGTCAAAATCTAAGAAGTTATATTTAATAAACTTGAATTTGTTTTTGCATATAATTTTTTTATTAATATTTCCTTACCTTTTTACATTTACAGCATTTTTGTTTATTAAATCAACTTTAATTAATTTTAGCAGTACTGGAAGAGTGACCGTTACTCTATTTAGAGTAGTATCCCTCTTCTGGCGCCCTCAATTTGTTTTCTTTGTTAATTTTCATTATATCTATTCATTTTTCATATCTTCTTTTCTATCCATCATACATATTTTCCTGATTTACTGTCTTTAAAAGGCATGCAAATTGGCCGTATCCATCCTTGAGTTTCTAGTGGTCATTCTCTTGCCTACATTGCTAGCCTAGCCACATTCCGTTCAATATTTTTTACTTCTTTACTTAATTGTTATCTATTTTACTTCTATCAATTTTATCCCATATATATAGACCACTCTTCTTATACCTCTCTCCTCCTACACACCCCAGTATTTTGTTACATCGGCGTCCCAACGCGGTGCCTTTTCCAAGTTTTTGGTTTTAAGACAGTAGCTTTTAGCTGATTTTTTTTTCCTACTTGAGTTTTTGTATTTTTGTTTTTTTTTACTCATATTATTGCTGATTTATTCTATCTTTAAATTTTTATTAATACTAAACAGGTATACTTATACTGCTGTATTGATTTATTAGTTTTATTTATTAGATTTATTAGTTATTAATATTTTGAGACCTCAGTGATAGGTTATATGTAGTAGTACAACTTACATTCTAGGTTGAATTTTGTATTTTTATTGAGAACTTATATTTACTTACTTACCTACACATACTTATATCGTATATTATATAAACTCTTATTCCTACAGCCAACAGTATTATACTTATAGGTACTATTAATTGTTGCATATATATATTAATATTTGGTGTAGAATAGTTATAATTTACATATAACTAGAAATTATTTTGAGTATTTTAGTAAGATAACTAAGATATTTATTTGATTATATATATATATATATATATATATATATATATATATATATATATATATATATATTATTTTTGCTGGCTATTTTGATCTTGGTGGTGTGTTGCTAATAATTTGTCCACATTTTTTTTTACAACTTAGGTATAATTAATAATTAGTATTTCATATTTCTGATCTTGGTATCACTTTGTCCATATTTTTCCTCTCATCATGTGTGCTTTCAAAGTTGAGCATCTTTTGGTAAACGAATTGGATTACGAATTGAATGTTAGGGGTATAACGCCTGCAGAGTCGGCAAAGGTTGAAGACAAACGCAAGCTTTTGCGTGGAGATTTAAAGCAGAAACAGGACAATAGGAGTTTTACTCAGATTTCTGCTACACACATCCCTTTCGAGGACCAACAGAAAGGAATATCCGAAACCTTAGATGATTTGTCGACGAGAATAGGAGATTTCAGGGGAACTGTACAAGATAACTTGTATGCGCGACTAACTTGTCGTTTAGCTCACATTTCTGGCCGCGTACATTTGTTACATTGCACTACTGAAGAGCAGGAATCTTTTAAAAAGACTGTTTCTCTGAGAATACTTACATTGGAGGGTGAACTTGATTCTAGAGTTAATTACATTGTTACATCTACTCCTAATGCTCCAGTCAATGTAGTTCCTAGCTTCGCATACTCCAAACCTGTGCAAGTACACAAATGGGGTGTTTCATTTTCTGGTGAAAAACAGCACACTGATGTGATGTCATTTATAGAAAGGGTTGAATGTCTTCGTGTTTCTAGAGGTGTCTCTGAAGAGGATTTGTTTGCTGCTTCTGCTGAACTGTTCACCGGTACAGCTTTTACATGGTTCATGAATAATAGAGGTAGTTTTTCTTGTTGGTATGATCTGGTACACTGATTGGTGTACCAATTGGTATGAAGTCAGATTTTCTTCCTTACTCATTCCAGGATGATCTATTGGACCAAATCAAAAACCATAAGCAGAAACCTGGAGAATCTGTCACCATGTTCATTAACACTATTTTGGGCATGTGTAGCCGTTTGGAGACTTCTTTATCAGATTCTGCTAAGATAAAAATTATTCTTAAATGTCTGTTACCTTTTTATCATCAACAGCTAGCTCTTATGGACATCCAAACTATTAATGACCTTACTGTAAAGTGTAAACGTTTAGAGGAAACGTTATCCTGGTCCTCTCAGTCTTCATCCACATCTCGACCTTCTTCTAAATTTTCTTCTCAGCCAAACTCTTTTAGTCATCGTTCTTGGCAAAATAAGGGCCCTGAACGTAATGTGTCAGTTGTAAGCTCTATCGTCTGCTGGAATTGTCGTCAGTCTGGTCATTCGTTTGTTGAATGTTCGATCCCTCGCACTCGTATTTTCTGCCATGGTTGTGGTAGGGAAAACACTCTAAAGAGAAATTGTTTTAAGTGTTCGGGAAACGAATTGTCGGAGGTCCGTCCCCTGAGCGTTTCTCCGTCCACCATCCAATCAGGGAATCAAACCCAAACTTTAAACGAGACCGCTGGTCCAAGCACATCCAGCAACCCAAACCCATCTCCGAGTCGGAAAGGGAAAGGGGTAACTTTCAAAAAAAGCAAAGCACACCACAAGACAAAATCAGTCCCGAAATTAACTACAAATCATGAAACGTTGAATCCACCTGTTTTAAGTGATCACAGATGGTCAACTACCAATTCTTCTTTACCCAGTAGCGTTAAACACAATTCTAATGATTACAGTAGTGAAATAGTTCCATTATCAGTATCAACTTCTAGGTTTGTTGATGATGATGATATGTCTATGGTTGTACCATATAATATTTATAACCAATCAAATACTTTAGATTTAGATTTAAATTCTTTACTAGTTAGGAAGGTTAATGATAATAGGCCTTATTTACCCATTAAGATTTTAGGACAAGCATGCTTAGCGTTGTTAGATAGTGGCTCTAATATTTCATTGATAGGTGCACATTCGTTACATCTATTGAAAAATGTAACTTCTTCCATTATGCCCATTTCATCTTTGCAGGTATCTACTGCAGATGGTACAGTTCAGTCTATTACAGGCAAACTTCAAACTGAAATCACTGTTGCAAATATATGTAGAGAAATCACATTTTATGTTATTCCTTCTGTACAGAATTCTATAATTTTAGGCATGGACTTTTTCAATGCTTTCAATAGCACGTTAAGTTGTTCTGATTTTTCGTTTTCAATTTCTGAATTTAATTTAGCTACTCTGAGTGCTATTCATGATTTTTCTAGTCTATCTAGTTCTGAACAAAGGCAATTAGAGAACATGATCTCTAAATTTACTACTCTTTCTTCCAAAGACAAACTAGGTCGCACGTCTTTAATATCTCACACTATTGAGGTGGGAAATCCCACTCCTTTTAGACTTTATCAGTATCCCATACCTCAAGCATGGCAGGCAGATTTAGAAACAGAAGTCGATTCGATGCTCTCGTTAAACATCATAGAACCTTCTACCTCGTCTTACTGTAGCCCTCTATGGTTAACGAAAAAGAAGGATGGATCCTTTAGGATCTGCTTTGATGGTCGGAAATTGAACAGTATTACCACTAACCGGGATGCTTATCCTATCCCCAGAATAGATGTGATTTTGAGCAAACTTCAGAATGCCAAATACATCTCTTCTATTGATTTGTCTAAGGCCTTCTTACAGATCCCATTGAGTGAAGAGAGCAAGAAGTATACTGCTTTTGCCGTCAGTGGCAAAGGACTATTTCAATTTGTCACTATGCCTTTTGGTCTTGTTTCTGCTCCCCAGACAATGTGTCGTCTGATGGATTTAGTCATTGGTCCTCAGTTAGAGCCCTATGTTTTCTATTATCTGGATGATATTTTAGTTGTTACTCCTGATTTTTCCCTTCATATGGAAATTTTAGATAAGTTGTTTTTACGCCTTAAGGAAGCTAATCTAACGATTAATTTAGATAAGTGTCAGTTTTGCCGTCCTAGTCTTAAGTTTTTGGGTTATGTTGTTGATAATCAGGGTCTAAGGACTGATCCTGATAAAATTGTTGCCATTAAGAATTTTCCTATACCTAAGACCACAACCCAAGTCCGTAGGATATTGGGAATGTGTGGTTATTATCGTCGGTTTGTACCATCTTACTCTACCTTGTTGTCACCTCTTACTGATCTTCTGAAGAACAGGAAAAAGGGACAAACTATTACTTGGACTCCTGAGGCAGATGAAGCTTTTAGGCGCGTTAAAGATGCTTTAACGAGCGCTCCAGTCATGATGTCACCTAATTTTAATGAGCATTTTTATTTAATGACTGATTGCTCTAATACTGCTTCTGGTGGCGTGTTATTTCAGTTGAAAGATGGCTCTGAACACCCCATCGCTTATACGAGCAAGAAGTTGAATAAGGCACAGAAGAACTATTCCACTACGGAGAAAGAACTCTTAGCTATTATCCATGGGTTAGAAGCATTTCGTTATTATTTGGAAGGTCGTAATTTCACTATCATTACAGACCACAGTTCTTTAGTATGGCTTCATAGCATGAAAAACCCTTCACAGAGACTTTCCCGATGGATCTGTAAACTGGCTGCCTATTCCTATAAGATTATCCATAGAAAGGCAAACGGGGTAGTAGTTGCAGATGCTCTTTCCCGTGTCCATGACATTAACGTCTTAGATCTGTCCTCTTTAACTCCTGATGCGTGGTATCAGAATATGATTGATAGGGTTACTCAAGACCCACAAAAGTATCCTGATTTTAAGGTAGAGAACAATGTGCTGTACAAACACATTTTAGGTCCGGTAGAGACATTATCTAATATGTCCGACTGGAAAATAGTCGTACCTACGCCAAATCGGGAAAACATTTTGCATATGTTTCACGATGAGGTTACTGCTGGTCATTTTGGCTTTTATAAAACGTATCACCGTATTGCAGAGTTATATTATTGGCCCGGCTTGCGCAAATCTGTAAAAAAGCATATTGCTAAGTGCATGGTTTGTGCTACTTGTAAACCAAGTAATTTACCACAAGCTGGACTCATGGGTTCCTTCAGGAACATTGATTTTCCTTGGCAAATGATCTCGTTGGATCTCATTGGACCATATCCTCGTAGCTACAAAGGAAGTACCTATTGTTTAGTAGTTGTGGATTATTTCACTAAATTTCCTTTAGTTTTTCCTCTTCGTCAGGCCACAACTCCAGCAATCGTGAAATATTTGGAGGAACAAGTCTTTTTGTTGTTTGGTGTTCCCCAAATTGTTTCCTGTGACAATGGTCCACAGTTCGTGTCTAAAGCTTTTAAAGACCTTCTAACCAAATACAAGGTTCAGAAGATCTTTTATAATGCTGCGTACCATCCGCAAGCAAACCATACTGAGAGAGTGAATCGAAGTATTGTCACAGCCTTGAGATCATACACTTTCCCAGATCATAGAGCTTGGGATCAATATATTCACTCCATAGCTCAAGCCATAAGGACTTCTGTCCATGAAGTGACACAGTGCTCCCCATCATACTTGAATTTTGGCAGAAACATTGCTTTATCTGGTGACTATTTTGGGTTAATTTCTGAAAATTCCGCAAATCTCCCTCAAATATCCGAGAGACTTCATCGTCTAGATGACCTTCAGACTCTACCTCCAATTTTTGCTGATATCAGGAAGAAGTTAAAAACTTCTTACCTACGGAACAAAAGTCAATACAATTTGAGGAAGAGAGATTTGCGATTCTTTGTTGGCGATAGAGTTTTAAAGAGAAACTTTGTAAAATCAAGTAAAGGTGATGCTATTTCGGCAAAATTTTGCCAGAAATACATTCCGTGTACGGTTGTAAGGGTAATATCTCCTTTGGTATATGAATTAAGGGACAATTCGTCCAACAAACGAATTGGTCAATTTCATGTAAAGGATTTACTGCCTGATAACACCATCGACGAGGTTAGTTCTTCATCCTCAGAAGAAGACTAACTTAACACTTTCGTTTAAGCTAATCTCTTTCTCTGTTTGTCTTTAGCTTATTTTGATTATATTTTGCATTTTAGTCTAAGATTTTCTTAATCACCAGATAACGTAGGTACACCGCTATTTTTTGTATCTTTTGGCATTGGTTAATGACTTCTATAACTTATTAGATAATTAGTATGGATGACTTATTCATTTTTTTTTGTGTATTATAAATGATGCACTTTATAATGAATTAATATTCTTAAGTACTAATCTTCCCAGGAGAATTACTCCTTTTAACCTCATATGATACGAGGGTTGTTTAGTATATATTTACATATTTAGATTTATACTTATAGTAAATCCTATTGCTGATAAGGAACTATGGAACTATGTTGTTACACTACTGGATCATATATTGTGTGTTATATTTTTGATATTTGATTCCTTAGTATTTGTTTTGATATATTTGTTCAATATTTGCCAATTTGGAAAGATGTTGTGATTTTTTTTTATCTTTGGTCTGCTTTATTCTCACTTGTCACGAAAATCTTAAATACTCTACAATAATTTATGTCCTGATTCCATATACAGGATGGTTCTGGAATTAGTTTGGAATTTTGAAGTAGGTAAGGATGACCGGTGTCCTTCTTATTTCTTCTTATTTATTCTTCTGAATTTTCTGTCAATGAATCTGTCAATACTCAGCTTTAGTGAATACGTGGGTTCGAGATTGTTGCTCAGCAACTGATCACTGCTGCTCAATTAGGTTCGTACAATATGTGTTTATTGCAGAGTAGGCAGATGTTTATGCCTCATAATATTTCTGGTCAGGAAATGCTCGCGACATGTCCTAACCATTCTTGTGTGATTGTCCAAATATTCCAGTTACCTTTTCACAACTTGATAGGGAAGTTTAATTAGTTCATATTAGTTATCTTACTTCAGGTTATGTTTTTTTTCTTTAACTATCCCTACACATGTCAAGTTAGTCATTTTCATTATTTAAGAGTTTAGACAAATGAGTTGTCCTCTTAATGTAATCCCACTTCTTTCCTTAGGCATAAATTGCTGTTTAGATTTAGGACTATTTCCGGATAATTTCATGCTGCGAGAACTTGTTATAAATCTACAGTTTTGTTCAAAATTGATTGCTTGTTCTCGACATATTTTTTTTTCTATCGTTAGTAATGGTATTATAGGAAAAGTCCACCACTTATATTTTCTTAGGATTTCTATTGGAATTTTATCGGTGTCTGGTTATTTCATACATCTGTTGTAGCCACATGCTATAGTTAGCGAATACCAGCACACTCAAAATTCATTTAGCCTCTGAATTCCTTTAGTCCATTTTAGATTTTAGACTTTAGGTATTTATTTTTATCTTTGGTTTAGTTCAGTTATATATTACATTACTTAGTCTGAATAAGTGTGACAATGCTGCTTCACACTTTAGGAAATTTTGCTTTATTGTAATTACTTAGTTGGTATTGGCTCATATTACCGGATGAGGGTACGAGCTAATTTAGTTATTAGCATTAGTGAGAATTGGTCCTTTCCTGATCGTTCTTCTTTGGATATGCTCTATTTATAAATCTGGTGTCCATCGATAGTCCGATTTTGGATTCAGTGTCTGATTCCTCACTTATTTGGTTTATTTGGTTATGTAGGTTCGTATTACCAGATGTGGGTGTACGTAGACCTCATTTAGTTTTGAGATTTAGTATTGGTGTGAATGGGTTCATAAATCTTCCTGGTCGTTCTTCTTTGGATATGCTTTTATGAATCTGGTGTCCATTGATAGTCTGACTTTGGATTAAGCGTCCTATTTCAAATTTATTTTGGTTATTACGTCTTTGATATACTTTGGTATGTTTACGATTTAGATTACTATTTGTGTTATTTGGTTTGGTGAGAATTGCTCCATAAATCTTCCTAATTGTTCTTCTCTGGATATATTACTATGAATCTGGTGTCCATTGTTAGTTCAATTTTGGATTAAGTGTTCAGTTCTTAACCTATTTAGTTTATGATTTCTTTGATCTTAGTTTAGTATATCTCCGGGTGAGATATTGGTTGAATTGGCTCATACATTTGCCTGGTTGTTCGTCCTTGGATATACTTAGTCTTATAGATCTGATGTCCATGGATAGTTCAATTTTTTTGGATTTAGTGCCCAATTCGACATTTATTTGTCAGCAAGAATTTAGTTGGTATATTTAGTTAATATTTGGCTTTTAAGCATATTGTCGATTGAGATTTTGATTCGACTTTCAGTCATCTGAGTTTGTGGTGTCTGGCGCCATGACCATTCTTTTTTTTTCCGTGATCTTTAGTTCTTGGTTTTTTTTTGTGTAAACTTGCAGATCAACGTGGAATGTTAGGCCAGTACACTTAGTTATTGATACTTTTAATTTTAGAAAAAAAAAATTTTGATTAAAATTTTTTTTCCCGACTAGTAAAGGAATGTAACAGTCGTTACTTTTATTACAATTTATATTAAAATAATAAACAATTTATATTAAAATAATTTCAAAGATGTAGTATGAGTTGCCTAACTTTAAGTGTTCATTTGCCCATTAAGTGTGTATTTTTAATAATTTAAGTTGTCACTCTGATCTAATTTGGTACCATTGCGAACCAAAGAGATGACAGGAGATTAAGGGAAGTGGAAATTGGCTCTTCTTGGTTAATTAACTGTGAATTAAAATTCACTTTTGATCGAGAGTTTGGAGTGGTACATAGGTGGCAGTTAGCGAAAGAAAATCCAATTAATGCATAGAATTTCCTTCACTTTAAGAAGTTAAATATTCTAAGTATAGCCATAACAATTTAATTGACGGTGTTTTCGGAAACTCGGGAGGTGAAGTGAGATTTCTAGCACGGAATTAAGTAGCTATCTGGTAAATAATAATTTTTTATATTACAAACATTAGAGTATTTTATCTATATCCTATTATTCAGATTCATTATTTCATATTTTAATATAGTATTTTGTCCAAGGCCATTATATTTTTACTCTATGTGAAGCAAGGTCACGCTACATCCGATTGGATGGGTTTTTTATCTACCATAATTATCTTTTTGCTCCGGTTTCTTATGCTGAAAGAAACTTTCCTCACTTCTTCTTTGATTTTTTTTTATGAATGTTGAGATTAGAAGTAACGGGGAATTGTTTTCAGCCACCTACCATGGAATTATAAATTTCCCTCAGAACATCCGAGGGAGAGTACCACTTCAACTCTATTAGAATCAGGGTCATTGGGACAAGCCAGGGGGTATTGTCTACTCCACCCTCATTTTTTTTCTCCAGCCTGCACCTAGAGGTAGGGCAGGACCGTCATCATCGGAACTGAGCCAATTAGCACCAGCTCCATGCTAATTTCGGACCTCAAGGAAGACTTCGCTGGGACACCGAAGCCATTCGGGAGTATCCTTCCAGACAACTGTTTCACCTAGGAGGACAGTTGGTTTTTACTTCAGAACTATATATATATATATATATATATATATATATATATATATATATATATATCTTGTTTCACCAGTTATAGGTTTTTTTTATAACATATACATATATATATATATATATATATATATATATATATATATATATATATATATATATATATATATATTAATTAATATAACTCCCCTTGGTGTAAGGTATCGGTAAGTTTGAGCTCAAATTCTACCCAGAGATTATCTTCCATTGTTTTTTTGTATTAACCATTTATTTCATTATTAACTTTAATTATTTCATTATTTGTTTACTTAACTAATTTTTTTTATATTTCATCTTGTGTTATTAACTCCGGTTATTATCCCTGCAGGATAATAGACCGTTTTAATTGTTTAACTTGGCTTGTTCCCATTTATGTATTATTTTGTTTATATTTGAATTTAGAGTTGTTTAACAATATTGTTGGTCATATTGTAGGTAAGTTTGATATATTTACTTGGCTATACGTTCTTCCAACGTTAGCATTATTTTGTTTAAGGTTGTTTTAACCTAGATGTAGGTTGTACACTCTATATCAGAGTTATTCTGTGTACTTTTCCACTTTTTATTATAGTTGTTTTCAACATTTTTTTTTAAATATTATATTGTGAAATTTTCATATACTTTTTGGTAACTTTGAGATTGTCAAAATCTAAGAAGTTATATTTAATAAACTTGAATTTGTTTTTGCATATAATTTTTTTATTAATATTTCCTTACCTTTTTACATTTACAGCATTTTTGTTTATTAAATCAACTTTAATTAATTTTAGCAGTATACGATACCTGGAAGAGTGACCGTTACTCTTTTTAGAGTAGTATCCCTCTTCTGGCGCCCTCAATTTGTTTTCTTTGTTAATTTTCATTATATCTATTCATTTTTCATATCTTCTTTTCTATCCATCATACATATTTTCCTGATTTACTGTCTTTAAAAGGCATGCAAATTGGCCGTATCCATCCTTGAGTTTCTAGTGGTCATTCTCTTGCCTACATTGCTAGCCTAGCCACATTCCGTTCAATATTTTTTACTTCTTTACTTAATTGTTATCTATTTTACTTCTATCAATTTTATCCCATATATATAGACCACTCTTCTTATACCTCTCTCCTCCTACACACCCCAGTATTTTGTTACAGCACATACACACACGCAGCCACACGAACACACACACGCACGCTGACAAAAACACACACGCACTAACACACACATACGCACACACAACACACACGCACTAACACACACGTACCCACACACACATGCACACACACTCGCACACAAACACACATGCACACTACACAAACAAGCACACATCCACAGGCACACACGCACAAACACACACACACCTAACACACACACAAACACACTCCCACACGTACACAAACACACACAAACACACTCTCCACCTCTTGATTCCTACCCTTTGGTCGCCTTTTAAGACAAGAAGGGCCTTCTT
>NC_092807.1:74709102-74749102 GCF_040954645.1 Diabrotica undecimpunctata | reverse complement strand
ACACACACAAACACACACACACATACACACACACGCACACACACACGCACACACACACGCACACACCCACGCACGCCCACACACACACACACACACACACGCACTAATATACACCCACGCACACACAACACACACGCACTAACACACACATACGCAAACACACACGCACACACACTCAGGCATACACACACACCCCACAACCCACACGCACTCACACACACGCACATACACACACGCAGCCACACGCACACACACACGCACGCCGACAAAAACACACACGCACTAACACACACACACGCACACACAACACACACGCACTAATACACACCCACGCACACACACACGCACACACACACACAAGCACACACACACCCCATACACACACACCCACACACACACACAAACACACACCCACACACGCTCACACACTCACGCACACACACGCACACACACACACGCACACACACACACACGCACACAAACACACGCACTAACACACACACACACGCACACACAACACACACGCACTAACACACACCCACCCACACAAACATGCACACGCACACGCACACAAACACACATGCACACCACACAAACACGCACACACCCACAGGCACACACGCACAAATACACGCACAAAAACACACGCACACACACACACACGCACACGCACTAACGCACACGCACTAACACACACCCAAGCACACACAACACACACGCACTAACACACACCCACGCACACACACGTGTAATAAATAATGCTTCACTTTTGGTCTCGTGTGGTATATTTATTTAAAAAACACTTGTGATGTCCTCTCGTGGGAGTCACTATCCGGGTAGCTTTTAGACAGTCAGAGACAGAGTTCAAAATAAAAATAAAACTTTATTGTCTTCTTTAAATTAAATTGACAAAAATCTTATGTACATATTTACAATTTGGTTTAGTCTTCTCAGTACCTGGCCTATTTATTCAAATTAAGCTTGACCTTGTCATATAGAACTAGTCTTATCGGCAAGCGAGTGTGTATCTGAAATTTTACGGTAACGTTGAATCGATTTAATAACAGCGGACGATAGGTACAAAGGAAGGAAAGGAACTCAACACGTCCCTTAAGTGATTCGGATTAATAGGACACTCCTCGACAGTCTCAACACGACTGCTTCAGAGTACGGGTAGTGAAGAGCTCAACACGCTCTTCAGATAGCGGCGGTATGGGAGACGGAACAACTTGTGAACTCAACACGTCCGCAAACCGGGGTAGGGAAGAAGAGAACCTTCAGTCAACACCTGTCGATTCTGTCTCTATGAGGAAATGTTGCGGTTTATATAGCGGAGCTGTGTAATTAGTTTTGCCCTTTCTACTGTCGATACACTCCTACTTCATGGGTTGGTTCTCGCGCACGCTGGTTTAACGGTGATGGCTTTGACTCATCGTTACACCCCCTCTTCCTTGGAAAAAAAAATTTTGGAACAAAATTTTTTTATTTTTATTCCTTGCCAGGTACTTGGTTACCCTAAAAAAAAATTTACAATACATCGAAATAAAAAATGTCCGCCCTAAAAAATATAAATATCGTCTTCTTAAACAAAAAATCGTCTTCCTCTCTCTTAAAAAAAAACGTCTTCCTTCGTGGGGCTTCAATTATTGGTTTTTATCCTCAGCACCTGGTTCGGGAGTCTCAGTCTGTATTTTTTTCCTTTATGCTGTGGCGGAATTAGTGAGAGCAGCGGGATTGATACTGGAATTGACTGGACTTTCTGAATTTTTGTGATGCCCATGGTTGGTTCATCGAAAAGGTTTTTAAATTTGGAAATAGCCTTTATCAGGGGCTCGCAGCCTTTGCCCGGGGTGTTAGGTTTTGGTGTGTTCCCTAATGGTGATATTAATTCTGGAACGGTGTATGGTGCCGGCGTAACTGTGCCGTCCATTTCTATGTCACTGTAATATATTTCTAACGTGTCTGACATTATATTTGAAGGTTACTGGTAAACTGTATTAAAATATACTGTCACTACTTGGTGTTGACTGTAAGTGCGTGGACTGATTAAGGAGTAGGGAAATCGGTAAATGCGGGTTTTAGGTCTTTGATATGAGCTGTTATTGTACGGTTTTTATCGTCGTGTTTTAATTTGAATATTACATTAGAACACACTTTTGTTATAGTATATGGGCCTGAAAATTTCGGTGCTAATTTGGCGTTAAAATTTTTGGCGGCATTTGAGAGTTGGTATTCCCTTTTCATGACTTTGTCGTTTATTGTGGGTTTCCACTCTCTTCGTCGTAAGTTGTAGTAATGGCTTTGAGTTGTAAAAGCTTTTGCCAGGTTTGTACGTACTAGTTCGAATGTTTCTAGTAGTTTATGCCATTTTATGTTTTGATCGGTATGTTGTGTGTCGTTTGGGGTGTTTACGACTTTACTTGGAATTTCCAGTTCGTGTCCAAAGTTCAGGAAGGCTGGGGAGAAACCCGTTGAATCGTGTTTAGCTGTATTATATGCGAATAGTAGTTCTGGAAGGCTCGTGTCCCATTTCTTATGGTTATTATCGCAGAACTGAGCTATCATTGTTTTGATTACTCTGTTTGTTCTTTCTACTGGATTATTCTGGGGAGAATATGGCGGAATGTTTCTTTTAGAAATCTGGAATTCGTCTAGCAACTTTCGTACTTCCCTGTTATCGTATGTTCTTGCGTTGTCTGATATTAGCTCTTTGGGTGATCCGAATCTCATAATGATTTTATCTTTTAAGTTCTGACAGACTGATTTTGCCGTTGCTGTTCTGATCGGTATGGCTTCGACCCATTTTGAAAAGGTGTCCTGGAATGTCATTATATATTTGTTTCCTTTGCTGGATGTTGGAAGGGGTCCTATGATGTCGGTTGAAACGGTGTGCCATGGATGTGGCGGAATTTGTGTAGATTGCATGCGGCCTGGAGTTAAGCTTTGTTGCGGCTTAAATTGCTGACAGTTCTTGCAGTTCCTGACGAACTTTGCGGCGTCTTTAAACATCCCTGGCCAGTAGTATTTTCTAGCTAGGCGGGTTATTGTTTTGGCTATTCCTAGATGTCCTGCGGTCGGTTGCTCGTGGTTTTCTGCCAGGAGTTGTTGTCTCTTGTGGTTTAAGATGCATAGTTTCCAGGGGTTGGATACCTCTGTCTCTTTTAAATCGTATTTGTCCCAGAAGTGTCGATAGAGAAGTCCATCTTTGATAGAGTAGTCTGGAAATAGTTGCGGATTTGTCTGGATTTTATTTAAAGCTTTATTGTACCATTCGTCGGGTTCTACATCTTCTATGTTTATTATGCAAACCAGATCTACTGGTTCTCTAGAGAGCGCGTCGGCCAGGACGTTCTGGGAGCCCTTTCTGTAAATGACATCGAAGTCAAATTGTTGCAGCAGCATTGCCCATCTAGCTATTCTACCTGTAGGGTTTTCCATTGTTTGTAAGTATCGTAGACTTTGATGATCTGTGATAATTGAAAATGGGTATCCTTCGATGTAGGGTTTCATCTTTTCTATACCGAAG
Source organism: Diabrotica undecimpunctata (assembly GCF_040954645.1). Lineage (NCBI taxonomy): Eukaryota > Metazoa > Arthropoda > Insecta > Coleoptera > Chrysomelidae > Diabrotica > Diabrotica undecimpunctata. The sequence goes on along the minus strand of NC_092807.1, from coordinate 74,745,576 downwards.
ATGATCGCTAGTAGTTCTTTTTCTGTAACGCTGTAATTTTTTTCGGCATTTGTTAGGGTTCGACTTGCGTAAGCGATGACTTGTTCCTGTCCTTCGTCGTTTGTTTGTACTAAAGCTACTCCTAAACCGTGGTTCGAAGCGTCAGATTGTAAAAAAAATCTTTTCTGGAAGTCCGGGCAGATCAGTATTGGAGCTTGTGTCAGTAGTAATTTTATTTTGTTAAATGCTTCCTCTTGGTCTCTGTCCCAAGTCCAATGTTGTTTTTTCTTTAGTAGCTTTGTTAAAGGGGCTGCAGTTCGTGAAAAATCTTTTATAAATCTCCTATACCATGAGATGATGCCCAAAAATCGGCGTAGTTGTTTAACGGTTTTTGGCGCGGGATATTCGACTATAGCTTTTGTCTTGTTGTCGTCCACTTTTATTCCCGTTTTGTTTACTACATGGCCTAAATAATTTATCTCTTCTTTGCAGAATTTACATTTGTCTATATTAATTCGTAGTTTGGCCTGCTGTAGTCTGTGAAGTACTTCTTTTAAGTTTTCTATATGTTCCTCGAACGTTTTCCCCAGTACTATTATGTCGTCTAAATAGGCGAATGCATGTGGTTCCATTTCTGGGCCGATTATTGTATCTAGTAATCGTTGAAAAGTAGCGGAGGCGGCGTGTAATCCGAATGGAAGTACTTTGAACTGGAATAGTCCTTTTCCTGGTGCTATGAAAGCGGTCAAGGGTTTGCTTGCTTCGGAAAGTGGTACTTGCCAATATCCATTTTTTAGATCTAACGTGGTAAAATATTTTGCAGATTTTAACTTTTCTGGGATATGATTGATGTACGGTAATGGGTAGGCATCTTTTTCTGAGATGTCGTTGATTTTCCTAAAATCGATGCAAAATCTGTATCCGCTGTTATCCTTCTTTTTTACTAGGACGATGGGGGAACTGTACGGGCAATTAGATTTTTCTATCACGTTCTCTTCTAGCATCTTATCTATCTCATCGTTTATGATCTTCTGCATTGCCGGGTTTCGGGGCCTGTATCTTTGTTTGATCGGTGTATTATGTTTGAGTTTTATTGTATGTTCGGTTAGATGTGTTCTTTAATTTGTTTAAATTTCTCCAATTCTGTTAGTAACAATTCCTGTAATTGTTTTTTTTCGGTATTGTTTAGTGTAGTACTGATGTCGACCTGCTCTCGTTTCGGACTGTTCGTGAATTCCGGTATGTATGACGGAATATCTTCGGTCTGGTCGTCGGCCACGGTATCGGTCGGTAGTTCGGTATATTTTCGGTCTGGTTGTCGACAGCGGTATCGGTCGGTAGTCGGTATATTTTCGGTGTGGTCTTCGACCGCGGTATCGGTCGGTAGTCGGTGGGTCGTTTTGTTATATATTTTGCTTCTCTGTTGGAGCGGATATCTTGCGGTTGGTGTTTCGTTGACCCTGGAATTGGTCGGTATTCGGTTATTGTCTGCATTGTACGATCTGGATCCGTGTTCTGTACTGGTTGGGTATTGTTCTCTCCTTCTTACGCGATTTCTATTTAAGATGTTTGATAAATCAAGGCCCCATCTTGTTATTTCATGCATTCCCAGTACTACTTCTGAAGCTAGGTTTGGTAAAAAATGTAGCTTGGCTTTTCTCCAAACGTTGTCTATGGAACATTTTGCTGTAAAACAGATTTCTATGTTGCTGGTTTTTCCATCTGCCAGCGTGATCTTTAAAGCTTTTCTGTCGCTTTTTGTTCCACATTGTTCCAATATTTTTTTACCTTTTTGTCCTATAAACGAATTTTGGGCTCCTGTGTCTATTAGTGCTCTTAACTTTTTACCGTTGCTGAACGTTATCGTTGTGTGGGGTCGTTGATCTGTATAGTGTGCGTAGCTGGAGGTTGTTAGGGAGGACTCTAAATGCTGACTGGGTTGCCTCCTTCTTGTCCAGTCCTGTTGGAGTTTTCCGGTCGGCTTCTACATTGGCAGTTATTGGAAGTTGTTCCTCGGGTTCCGCAATGGCTGCAGAAGAGTACAGCGATAGCTCTGCAGTTTCTTCTATTGTGGCCTCTGCGGCCGCATCTCCAACAACAAGTCTGTCTGTCGAAATTCTGTATTTTGTTATTAGGACTATTTGCCTGTGTCCAGTCACACCTTGTATTGTTTCTGTTATATATTTCTTTTTGGACCATATCATATTCTTCCGCTAGTCTGATGATGTCCTGTGTTGACGATACGTCTTGCCTCTTTATATACAACTTGTAGTTCGGGTTCATGTTGGTGTATATCCTGTTTAGTTCTTCTTGGTGATTGAATTCCCCATGTCTTCTGATCATTGTTTGAATATCAATGATGTAGTCTTTTACACCTTCGTTGTTTCGTTGGAGTCGGTTCTGGATTTGAGCTTCCAGAGATTGCGTGAGAACGGAGGAAACAAAGAAATTGCGGAAATCTTGTTCGAAGTCTTTTAATTCGTTCCAATATTTATTATTGTTTCTGTACCATAGTAATGCTTTCCTGTTTAATGTTCCTGGTAGAGCTTGTAAAACGTGGGTGTCTTGTAGGCCGTAAGCTGTCTGGAGTTCTTTCAACCGTTCTATGAATTCTATTGGGTCTCTTGAACCGTCAAAGTGTAACCCCCATTTGCGTACTATTTCCATCTTTCTTTTGTCTGTCTTCCATCTGGTTTTCTTCTATTTCCTCTGCCTTGATGATCGCAACTAATCTCGCTCTTAGCTCGCTGAAATTCCCTTCCGTCGGCTGTTCTCTGTTTGTTAATTCGGCTATAAGTTCGTCTTTCTTTAATAGGTACACCCAACTAACCTTCGACGTTTCCGGAGCGTCTGTCATTTTTGAACTGTGAATCACCCTGTCTTTGATTAAAATTTGAAATGTAGTACTGTCTCATGAAATTAAAATTCGGAATTCGGTCGGTATTATTGTTTAAAACGTATTTTTCTGCTCGGGCGCCATTTGTGATGTCCTCTCGTGGGAGTCACTATCCGGGTAGCTTTTAGACAGTCAGAGACAGAGTTCAAAATAAAAATAAAACTTTATTGTCTTCCTTAAATTAAATTGACAAAAATCTTATGTACATATTTACAATTTGGTTTAGTCTTCTCAGTACCTGGCCTATTTATTCAAATTAAGCTTGACCTTGTCATATGGAACTAGTCTTATCGGCAAGCGAGTGTGTATCTGAAATTTTACGGTAACGTCGTATCGATTTAATAACAGCGGACGATAGGTACAAAGGAAGGAAAGGAACTCAACACGTCCCTTAAGTGATTCGGGTTAATAGGACTCTCCTCGACAGTCTCAACACGACTGCTTCAGAGTACGGGTAGTGAAGAGCTCAACACGCTCTTCGGATAGCGGCGGTATGGGAGACGGAACAACTTGTGAACTCAACACGTCCGCAAGCCGGGGTAGGGAAGAAGAGAACCTTCAGTCAACACCTGTCGATTCTGTCTCTATGAGGAAATGTTGCGGTTTATATAGCGGAGCTGTGTAATTAGTTTTGCCCTTTCTACTGTCGATACACTCCTACTTCATGGGTTGGTTCGCGCGCACGCTGGTTTAACGGTGATGGCTTGGACTCATCGTTACACACAAACACACACAAACACACACAAACACACACACACACAAACACACACACACATACACAAACACGCACACACACGCACACACACACGCACACACCCACGCACGCCCACACACACACACACGCACTAACATACACCCACGCACACACAACACACACGCACTAACACACACCCACGCAAACACACACGCACACACACTCAGGCACAAACACACACACCCCACAACCCACACGCACTCACACACACGCACATACACACACGCAGCCACACGCACACACACACGCACGCCGACAAAAACACACACGCACTAACACACACATACGCACACACAACACACACGCACTAACACACACCCACACACACACACACATGAACACACACGCACACAAACACACATGCACACCACACAAACACGCACACACCTACAGGCGCACACGCACAAATACACGCACAAACACACACACACAAACACACACACACTCCCACACGTACACATACACACACAAACACACTCTCCACCTCTTGATTCCTACCCTTTGGTCGCCTTTTAAGACAAGAAGGGCCTTCTTGCTTCCGCCGTATTCTTATCTCCGCGAGCTAAACGGAGACTAACACACCCCCACGCACACACATGCACAAACACACGCACTCACACACAACAAACACACACCCACCCATACACACACACGCACACAAACACACATGCAATCACACACACACACAAACACACACATACACCCTAACACACACAAAAGCACACACACAAACACACACACACACACAGGCACACACACACGCACAGACACACGCACACACACAACACACACACCCATACACACACACGCACACAAACACACATGCACACGCACACACAAACACACACATACACACAAACACACACACACACAAACATACACACACACGCAAACACACACACACACACACCACACACATCCATACACACAAACACACATGCACACACAAACACACACACACAAACACACACACTAACAAACACACACAAACACACACACCCACACACACACATACACGAACGCCCACACACACACGCACATGTACTAACACACACCCAGGCACAAACAACACACACACACACACACGCACTAACACACACCCACGCACACACACATACACGCACAAACACACACGCACACACACACAACACACACACTCACACCCATACACACACGCACACAAACACACATGCACACACACACACAAACACACACACACAGACACACACACACACACACACACACACACACACACACACACACACACACAAAGATACACACAAACACTCACACAAAAACACACACACACACAAACACACACACACGCGCACACACACCACACACAAACACACACACACACAAACATACACACACACGCAAACACACACACACAGACACCACACACATCCATACACACAAACACACATGCACACACAAACACACACACACAAACACACACACTAACAAACACACACAAACACACACACCCACACACACACATACACGAACGCCCACACACACACGCACATGTACTAACACACACCCAGGCACAAACAACACACACACACACACACGCACTAACACACACCCACGCACACACACATACACGCACAAACACACACGCACACACACACAACACACACACACTCACACCCATACACACACGCACACAAACACACATGCACACACACACACAAACACACACACAGAAACACACACACACACACACACACACAAAGATACACACAAACACTCACACACAAACACACACACACACACAAACACACACACACACGCGCACACACACACCACACACACACACAAACCACAACACACACACGCACACAAACACACATTCACACACACACAAACACACACACAAACACACACACACACACAAACACACACACACACACACAAAGACAAACACACAGAAACACACACAAAAACACACACACACATACACACACACCCACACCCATACGTACACACACACACGCAAACACACACGCACACACACAGGCAAACACACACGCACGCCCACACACACACGCACTCGCACTAACACACACCCACACACACATAACAGTAGAGGGCAAATGAGAGTTCTAGCCGCACCGTTCGTATACCCCCCACCACCGACCCCTACCCTTTTGTATACCATCCACCACATCGCATACCCCCCACCGCTGACGAGGTCAACGATCGGTCAAGGGGTCAACGAAAGGTCGAGGTCAAGGGGTCAACGACCGGTCAAGGGGTCAACGACCGGTCAAGGGGTCAACGACCGGTTAAGGGGTCAAAGACCGGTCAAGGGGTCAATAGCCGGTCAAGGGGTCAATAGCCGGTCAAGGTATCAACGACCGATCAAGGGATCAACGATCGGTCAAGGGGTCAACGATCGGTCAAGGGATCAACGATTGGTCACGGGATCAACGATCAGTCAAGGGGTTAATGAACGTTACACACAAAGGATAAAAATATACATTATCAGTGAAAGTCAAACAGGTCAGGTATGTAAAAACAAGAATAGACAACTTTATTTTTATAATGTAAAATAAGGAAAAAAACAAGAAGTAGGTTAATAGTGAAACAGAATAGTGAAGTACAATAGTGTTTCAAACACGGTAGCTTTATTTGGATAAATTCATTATATAGAATATGTGGTGGAAACAAGGTATATTTTACACTCACACAATATTAATAAATGCTAAATACGTAAATAAAACAATTATTATTAGTACAGAAATGCTTTTATTAAATACATTATACCGTTAATACAATAAAGTCTAAATATAAGATTATTGAGTTGGTGATTTACTTGAACCATCTTCAACCATACCATCAATGTCTTTATCAATAACTTCATTACTGGATGTATCATCTTCGTTATTTTCTTCTTTTTCGTATAAAACAGATGGAAGATAGTCTTTTATTCGAATTAAATAACCATCCAACTTTACAACTTTTAGTAACGATACAAATCCATATAAACATATTTGGTTTTTAAGATACAAGTCACAGATTTCATCACCTTTTTCATATTCTTTACAAAATTCTGGAGAATAAGATGATGGACGCACTGCACCATAAACGGCTTCATGAGAAGCATCAAACTCCAGATTTGAAAAAAGTTGGTGTAAGTTTTGAACACCACTTTTTAAATCCGTAACTTCAATTTCGGTAACGTAATACATCCACATTGTAAATACTAGCAGTAAAGCTGAAGAAGAACTGTAGGAATTAGCTCTACAACGTGTTATTAAACAAACACCCCACCAACAAACTCTCCCACTACCATAAAAAATCCATTTCAAAACTATCTACATAAAATTCATCCCCACCATCATTTTCTGCTTCTGGTAAAAGTAGTTTAGCTTGCTGGATTAAATAATCGAGATTTTTTTGTTGTTGGTTAGGTATAAACGTATCTATTTTGTAATGACCCCAGGCTAATGTGTTAATAGTTCCGGGTATAACATATCTCTTATCATCGTGGGAAGTTAAAGCAACCTTATTTTTTAATTCAGTATACATTTCATGTAAATGTAACTTAAATGTATACATTTTACGATAAATCTTTGCATTAGTATTATCAACTACTTGTTTATAATCCGTAAATGTTAAAGATTTATTTATAACGTTTTTGGAAATTCCCTTAGCTTTTTTAAGGTTATCATTGTTACTTAATGTCACACAATAAGCTTTGGCACCAGTACCACAAAAATTTGTAATTGGTTTACCTTTAAACTCATCCCTTAATTTACCAACCACTGATGGTGTTTTTGGTATATTAAAGATATTATCGGCGGGGTAATTGGATGTATCAAATAAATGAAGGTTTTCTTTGATATCGCGGTAAACGTTTTCTGTTTGAATGTGTAAAATTAATAAATCAGTGTCGGTATACAAAAGTGCGACATTATCTACATATTTAGCTTTAATATAATTGTAGAAAAAATCATACATACGAATTTTGGATATTTCTAAAATTGAAAAACCGACATATACCGGTTTGTCGTAAATTATTTTTAGGATATTCATTTGAATTGCAACTAAATTATCAGAAAATATTGAAACAGAGTGAAAATTCGGCATACTAATAAACCCTTCAGCACCGACGCTCCCAGGCAAGTTGTCCCAGTGGGATAAAAGTTTGATATCAACCCTCAACGTTTTCCATAGTTTTCCCGTAAATAGAGTTTGTGAAATTTTTATATGTACTTTTATCAAATTCATTATTTGAAGAATTACGTAAATTTGTGTTTAATTCAATATAAGGTTTTAACCACGGTGATTGAGAAAATTCTAGAATTCGATGAATTCTAGTCACCTTTAAACCTTGTTCAGTACACTGTTTCAAATTTCTATAATGGATAATATATTTATTTTTCGGTAACAACGTTAATACAAGCTTGGGATCTTTACTATTAGGAGGAATCAGATTTTCAGGACAAAACGCTAAGTCGTTATGGAAATCATGTAATGTTTCAGGATAAGCTAAATCAACTTCTAAGACATACCCCTTTGGAGATTCATCATCGACTGATAAACAATCAAAATGAGTGATTTCTACATCATCTAACCATCAAAAATCACCATGCGGAAGGAATTGGCTCATAGCGTAACCATAAAGGTTTGTAGCATCTAAATAAAGAATATATGAAGTAGGTTTAGAACAATCATAATTCCCACAATACTGATTATTTGCAGCAGCAAATCTTGTGCTACACTGACTTATACCTCCACGTATACCCTTTTTAAAAAAATGGAGCATGTCTATATCCGTCAATAATTCAAGCTGAACATTAGTTTTACGCAACATAGCATCCCAGCTAAGTGATGGAGCTGTTAAATATTGAGCAGGATCTAGTTTATAGTTAAATAAACAATTATGTCGAAAGTTTTCGAACACATCAGCTAATAATAAAATATCTGATTTTAAATAAACATCTGAGTACTCTCCTAAAGTGTTACAATTAAAAACTTCCCAAACTCGCTTAGCTCGTAAGTACTTTTCATCGGAAATGCCTTCACCTTTTAAAATATCGAAAAATTCTTCTTGTGTGGGTAAAGATACCTCATCAAGTTTTGAAAAGTTATCCAGGTATGAATAAGGGAAAACACCTTTTTGTCGTAACAATCCGAACTCTTCATTTGATCGACAATATTTTTGTAACTCTAGACATTGATTATCATTTAGGGTTTTACTTAAATTATCCAGTGAATGAGGTAAAAATCTGAAAGAATCTACAAACCTTAATTTTAAATATATATTTCGCTCTAAATCACCACGATCAACTAAAAGTAGTTTGGTGAATGATATATATTTTTCTTTAGTTTGTGCAATAACATCAATTTTTTCGTTATTCTGAGCTAATTTTGTTATAAACAGATGCGAATCGTAATTGGTTAAATTATGCATGAAAACAGGTATGAACTTAGGTAATTTATAATTTAAATTACAAGCGTTATGAGGCGCGCCAGAAAACAACCCTGTTAGATGTGAATGATCTCTAACTTTAATTTCGTTAATATCGAACGGTTTATCACAAATGTGACAACACTTACTAGTAAAAAATTGTAATTCCTCTTCTGGTGTGAGTTTGTTCATAGGTTTAATATGTTTAAGATATTTATGATAAATAGTGTAAACTTTTTCTTCTAGTTTTTGAATAAACTTTTCAACCACGTTGTCACCGCGATAAATGATAAGTTGTGATAAACTGTCATCAAAATAACATTTAACATAAAAACCGAATGAATATGGTGTATGCTGATAGGTTTTGACAGTAAACGAGGAATTATCAGAAGGTGTTGCATATTGTATCGGTTGCAGTATACTTTCAAAATCAGCATATATAACAAACGGAACTTGCATTTGTTTCTGAAAGTTGGAAAACTGCAAGATATTTTCTTTTTGTAGATGTCCATATTTATTGAGAATCATGTTGGTAGTTGGAAGCTTAGTATATACAAAGTTGCAATCGTTGTCTTCATGTTTGCGAAGACGTTCTAAGGATGAGAAAAATTGTAAGCAACCATTACATAGAAAAGTCTGACCATTATGGTGTGATTTTTGTTTTGATATTAACCGCGATAAATTTTTAATGTAACAATAATGACTATTCCCGTACTCATCAAAAATAAGTAATAAGTTAACATGTGTAGCTTTTTTAGATTTTGTATGATACAACGGTCCAACGATTTCCAATTGTGTGATATTATTTTTAAAACATTCACTAATCCCAAAAACGTTAATCGAAATATTATTTAATAATTCAAATTTTGGTATATCTGAGAGTTTCATAGGGAATTCTATATTATGGAACTTTAAGAGACTAGTATAATGCGGATAAGAAGTAGTAAGATTGGATTTACCTGTTGGGTCAAAAATTGATGCGTTTACCGCCCAACCAAAACATGCTTCATCTTTATTCATTATATTAATAATTGCTTTCTTCATCTCGATTTGTCGTGGTAACCTGATATATGAAGAAGATCGTAGAGGGTTGTACTTATTAATGTTAACTTCTAATGATTGGATTTGTAAAAGACTCCATCCAGATTCCTTTTCTTATATTTCCGAAACCTTGGGTAATATCTCCCTAATAAAATCTTGATATGCTTGTTTCAAATTAGTAGAAATAGTAATAATCTGATTTTTTGTATTAAATGATTTTAAATCATAAGTATCTTTTTCAGGTATTGTGTACATAGAGTAAAGTTCGAAATTAACTTTTAACACTTTAAATTTATGTAAATAGTTATGTAGGAGCTTCAAAACGTTACCTTCAATTTCACTAAAAAATTCCAAGTGATCAGTATGATGTTTGTTGCTAGAAAGACGGTAACTACCGATACGATTTTTAAACGCACTTGATAGTTTCTCAACCCCACAATCATTACTAATAACACTTTTGTGTGAATTACTACGTAAATGTCCTGTTAGTCCTCTCCCAGAATTTTTTTTATAACAATCTTGACATTCGATAACATTGGATGTAGTGGTAACTGGATGAACAATAGATCTAAAGGGAGTTGCTTCTACAATGGTTGAATTGTAATTATTAGCGGATGTAACAACATCTAGGTCATCATTAAGTTTCACCTTTTTCCCTTTATTGAATCGTTCCGGACAACTTTCCCGTTTATGCCTACTTACACTGCTTTTGTTGGATAAAACTTTTAAACAAAAGTTACACTGCATGGTTGTTGACTGAAGCTAGGTTACTGTACGACACGAAAATGAACAATAACGAAAGAAGTGTGGGGTATAAATATAAACTTGTTTTGATTACCGGTTTTAAGCTGGAAATACCGGTTTCAAACTGGAAATACCAGTTTTATGGTATTATTAGAGTAAATAATTACAAAAACTAACAATATATCCCAAATATAGATAATTACCGCATTTATAAGCGTGGTTAAAAGTAAAAGTGTAACAAAAAATAGTTTTTTTACCGCTTTTTACCGCTTTACCGCTATATACGTAATTTTTTCTAAAAAATAATAACATATTCGTATTCCTGGCGTCAATACCTTTCATTAGAGTGGTTGAAAGGTGATGTAGGACTAAAAATACGCTTTTTAGCGTTTTATTGCCTTACGCGTTAATTTTTTCTCAAAGTAATAACATATTCGTATTCCTGGCGTCAAGACCTTTTATTAAAGTGGTTGGAAGGTGGGTGTAGGACTAAAAATAAAAAAAAAAAAAACCTCAAAAATAAAAAATATAAAAAAAAAAAACTTGATGTGAAAAACCAACAATAAGCGCAAAGCTGTGCAGACATACATAAACTCAACTATAACCGGTCAGTACCCTTTCTTTGTTGTCTATGTAGGTCATGTAAGAGTATTCACTTCATTTGCGAGAGCTTACATCGCCTTCGAGTATTCACCTTTCTTTGTTACAGCAAGTGTAGATCCTGTTTCACCCACCATTTCGCGTTGCTTGGCTTGGGTTCGGTTTGTTGTATATAACCCCGTTTAAGTTATGCAATTTCAAATAGTCGCTTCTTTTCGCAATGAAAACCGTACAACGTTCTGCGCGTCGCGAGCCGGGGTTGTTGGCTAAAAAAAGAGTTTTATATAATAGTGTGCCAGATACTGAGTTTGAGGAACCGTTAGCTAAAAGACAATTAATTAACACAGTTCCTCCTTTAATCGAGTCGCCGCCGCCGGTGTGTGAAAATTCTATTCCGTCCGCGATCGCACCGTCGTCACCAAGATCGGTCCCGTCTTCGATCTCTTCTCCGGTCTGTAAAATAAGGGATAAGCAGCGTGCACCGTCGGAAGAGAGTGTTGTTTTTGTAAATTGTAAAAAAATTAGTGAGGCTCAGCGCCTTATTTTTAAAATAAACAACCAAAAAAAAACTAAAAACTAAAGCGACGGTGCACTCCGCGGTTAATGAGAATGTCGTTCAGTCATCCACATTTATTAAGGATGACATTCTTCATGCCGCCGAAGAGGCTGCATGCAAACATAAAATGGTGAAGGATCGAGAAGAAGGTTTCGAGGATATATCCGACTCTGAAGAGGAAACACCCTTAGGTGAAAACTTATCCTCTATCGAGGATATAGTAGATATATCTGATTATGGATCACCACCAAGAGAGAAACCGTTGACGGAAACCCAAGTCTGGGAAAAAAAATTATTATCGAATTCGGAGCCATCATTGATTAATATAGCGGCAAGCGCCCTACAAATCCCGAAAAAAGTAGAAACTCACCATCAGGCGTTTTGCGAGAATTACAAGGGGGGAGTTGTGTCGGCTCTGGAGCAGCATGCGGAACGTCTCCAGGAAAGTTTGAACGAAAGTATAAAAAATAGTGAGCTGCTTAAGAAAGCCACCGAAAATATTTTAGCATATGCTGAAAAAATTATGGTGGCTTTCCACGAAGAACAAATCCGGTTGTCACAAGACATAAACAACACCAAAACTTTCCTGGCCAATACTGTAAAAACGGATTCTCGAGGTAAGAATTTTTATTACAATATGTTGCAACAATTTTACTAACAAAATTTTTCGTAATGCTATTAATGATAATTACAATACTGATAATGTTTTTTGTTTGTTACAGACTTTTTCAACAAAAATGCTGGTGGTGATATTCTGCGATGCTGGGGGATGAGTAAACCGTGAGTAATCCAATTTTTTACCTTAACTTTTACTTTTTACAATCATAATTAAAACAGTTTTCCACAAATTTTTACAAACAAAAATTTAATTTATTATTTATTACAGAATTTTAATTTATTCTTTATTAAGTACTACTTTTAATTTTGTACACCAACCTTTCCTTCTTTAGGATCATAATAAAACAGTTTTCCATGAATTTTTACAAACGAAAATTTAGTTTATTCTCTATTGTGAAATTTTAATTTTTTCTTCATTAAGTGTCACCTTTAATTTTTATCATTATGATATTTTATGTAGTTCTACATTCTGCTATTTCTTTGTTACAGATCCCACCCCGACGACCCTGTTACGTAAATTTAGTTTTAGTCTATTTTTGTATATAATATTTAGTTTTAGTTGTGTATATAGGTATATATAGTCTATATAGTTTATTTTTAATTGTGTTTAGATATTTATATAAATATATTATTTATTTTTAAATAAAAAATATGTAAAAATTGTTGTTTCTATATTTTCTTCTTCTTCATTTTGTGTATATAAGTATATATAGTTTATATAGTTTACTTTTAATTATGTTTATATTTGTATATATTGTTTATTTTTTAATAAAAAATATCTAAAAATTGTTGTTTTTATATTTTCTTCTTCTTCATTTTGTGTATACATGATTTTTATTGTGATTTTCTATATCGTTTTTTAATAAAAAACATCTAAAAATTGTTATTTCTATATTTTTTTCTTCTTTCCGTTTTTATCACATCCTCATACATCCTCATACATCCTCAATCAGTTCGGGTGGTGCTATCACAGGTCCCAAAAACACATCATCTTTCAAGACATCCTGAAATTCCACGTCACTATACAATAAACTATCATTTTCTATATCTGACATGTCACTCTCCGACAAAGAACTAAACTCCTCTGATAGCTCGAGTGTTGACAAACTCCATACAGATAGATTACAATTCGTAGTAGAATCGCATGGACCATCATCACTAATGATGCTATAATTATCCCAATCTGTACTAGAGTCACACACACCACTCTCTACAATGATACTTGGAGAACCAACTTCCATGGTTGAATGTGTAAGGCTTACTGTCTAACAAATATTTTTGGATAGAACTCAACCGAAAGTAGCATCTTTAAGACTGAGCTAAACAGGTTTAACCACAATGGGGGTAATTGCCCCGTCAAGGTCTTGTTGGATTTTTTCTTTTTATTCTATAGTCCGACCATAGACAAGAAAAGGTGAATATGCGGTCACCAAACCGGTTCAAACAAAGATAGGTGAATAACCGGTCAAGGTTTTATTCTTTTTATCCTATGAACGTGGGTAACAAATGTGAACAAACGGTCAAGGTCTTATTGGTTTTGTATCTTGTTGTCAGTCTTTTTTGTTAATATAAATTTTTTCTTTTTATAGCGCAATTAGTGTTATTCATGTGATAATTGTTTAAAAATTTCAAGCTTATACCTCTCTCCAATATAAGTTTACATATATAGATTATTTTCCGAACTAACTTATTAGTTAAATATGTGTCTTGACGACGGTAACAATGATAATATATCTCGTACTGGGTGGCAATTTGAAGACCGTTTACTTTCTTTTAAATATTGGAAGGGTACAGTTGAACCCCTGTTATTAAGAAAAGCTGGGTTTTACTATACAGGGGTTAGTGATATAGTTCGGTGTTTCTACTGCAATACTGAAATATATAAATGGGAACCTTCCGATATACCAATTGAAGAGCATTTAAAGTATAGCGACTGTTTTTTTGCAAAAATGTTGGTGACAAAATATCGAAGTTCAAAAAAAAAATGTGTTCAACGAAGTTTTAACAATATAATACCATATATTTTAATAATATGTATTATTAATTTTTTTATTTTGTTAATAAATAATTAAAATATTTTTATATATATTTCAATTAAAAATGTGTCTTGACGATGGTAACTTTGGTAGTATACATCTGTTTGAAGATCGTTTACCATCCTTTAAATATTGGAAAGGTGAAGTTAACTCGTGTTGTTAAGCAAAGCAGGGTTCTAGCATATAGGGAATGTCGATGTCGTTAGCTATTTCTACTGTAAGGTCGAAATACACAAATGGGAGCCATACGATATACCTATTGATGAGTGCATAAAGCATTCTACATGTCTGTTTGCAAGACTGATGAAATGTAATTCTATCTTTTTTATATATAATTTGTAATAAATTATAAAATGTTTTTGTACTACTTATTATAGAGTTGAATATACTATTGGTAACAAAGAAAGGTGGGGGTATTAGCTACACGAGCTTTAAAACCGGTTTCGATATGGTTTAATGGGGGTCGATGGTATATAACTTCGTTAATGTAATTCCAAAATCAGTTTAGACTATAATCATGTTTCAAGAAAGTATTAAATTTACTATGGATAAAGTGAAATTACTTAGTGAAAAATCAACACCTAATTTAACATCTATTGGATATTATACCAACAAAAAAAAATTGAATAAAATTTGTGTAAACTGTTGGGTGGAGGCACTTTGTGAACTCGGTCAAAACAACATATTTGATGATGTGTGTCTACCCTTGAAATTACGTCTGTATGTCAACGAATACCCGACAAAACGTTATCTGTTAGACACAGCTTTGGAAAGAATTTTCAAATTTTCCGACGTTTGGTTGTGGGTGGACCAATTCTTAAAAAAGACGTCAACTTTCGACATCCTTTTTCCAAAACTTATCCAATACCAACAATTGGAATCTCTTAAGCCTATAGAAGACCTGCTACCACCAAGGATTCTGAAACGGTTGCAGTGTAAGGATGCGGTATCAACATCCCTTCAAATGTGAAGGTTGTTTAGGTTCTGTAAGCTCATGGAACACCTGCTAGCACCAGGGATTCTAGGATGATTGAAGCGTGTCAACATTCCCAAGAGTATAAAGGTTGTTTGGCTGGAACCTGTAGGTGTAAGTAGGTTATAGATAGAACTTATTATTGTAGTTTGGATCAAAAAAATAAAAAAGTGAAAAATATATTGTTTTTATTCAAATTTACTCCATTACAAAATTTTCATAAATAAAAAATACATTTGAAAGGGCGCATATACATTTTTGTTTAGAGTGGTAAAAACATTTTGCTTCTGATATTGGTAGTGGTGGGAATTCGCCTACTTCAATTACAGGTGTGGAAGAATATTTTCTTATGTAATTCGCTTTTTCCATTCCTTTTACATAAACAATTTCAGCTTTATCTGTTAATTCCTTGATAATATTTTTAAATTCGTATAAGGGGGTAAAACCTTCATTCCAAGAGATGCAGTGATGGTGTTTGCTTAACCATACAGCTTGCTGAATTAGATCAGGAGGTAACATTCGTAATGGGAAAGGTGGTTTAAAAATATATATTACAACTTTATCACCTGAGTAACACGCTAATTCTTTACAAATAAACCTATTATTCTCAATTTTAAAACCTTGGATATCAATAACAAGTTTCATATTTTTAACTGTTGGAGTTTTTGGAGAACTTGTTTGAATGCTTCGTATTGTTGAATTTGTTTTTTAAGTTCTTTTAAATTGTTTATAAATTTGTTTATCGTGTTTTCGTGTGAACGTTCCATCATCAACTAACGTTTGTAATTATTACTATTGAATAATATACAGTTAAAACGCATGCGTATTAATATTGTTTTACTATTTTTGTTAATGGATTATATGTAAATTCTTTCTCGTGTAAAATTAAACAATATGCGGATACATCAGTTGTTGATGGTGTATTTGTTTCAAATTCGATCCGCAGAACGATGGATCCATTTTGAATCACTTCTTTCTGTCTACTGCAATCTATATGTATAAGCGACGTCTTAGTTTTAAAATCTTGCGGGTTAAATATTATCAATTCAATATATCATGCGAATTTATTAGTTTCAAAATCTATTTGTAAATCATTATAAGGATATCTTTTCAGAATTCAAAAATACTTTTATATTTTTTGAGGTCGTTATGATCAAATTTGCTCATATCTTTAGTAATCTTTGATTTTCTCCCTTTTTGGAAATGCAATAATGATATGTTCTCGGTGTTTCAATATTAGTACTGGTTTTTACCGCCTACGTATGCCGTGTTGTATTATTTAATGATGGATATTCAAATCATTTGCCACGAACGAAATTTAATTGGTAGCTCAATATTTTTATGAGCTATACTATTTAATCGTAGTTGTTCACGCATGCTTGGGCTAACATGGGCGGACCATTCCATTGCAATTTTGTTATTTCAACTTTAGGGCGTTCGGTGTCGTCTATACTTACAACTGCGTCAACATCATCATTAGATCGTATTAAAATAAGCTCTTGCTTCACTTCATAATAATTTTTCTAAAATCTTCAAAAAATCCTGATAATATCGTATGGGATACACACGTTAAAGTTACCATGAGCATCCACAATTATTTTTCATTACCTGCTTTTGGGAACCATCCAGCATTTTGGAACAGAATACTTTCGTTTTCGTTAAGACTTAAATAATTTTTAATTGTTGATACCAGTCCGATCTCTCGAACAGAGTCTATAATAACCCCATTAACTCATACCGTAGCTCACGAAATAACAAGGAAATAGCGTTATTGATGAATTTAAGTTTGTTGGTTCCTTATCGTCGTGGGTGAGTAGTTTTCCCTCAATATCTAGGTATGATGTTAACGGTAACGTATACGGCGTCGAGATCTTGAATAGGGATTCGTATTTCAATCGTTATAGTTCAACTTTCCGGGAATGTATGGTGAATAGGTGTGAAATTGATATTCCTGTATAGTTGTATCGTTATAAGGTTGACCGGTTACTTGTAACACTTCCATCACACTAAAACTTTGAAGCCAAGTTTTTTTAATAATAACCGATTAGATGGTGTTAATATTTCCACTTGTTTTTTTGAAACTGTTCAATTTTTGTGTTTTGTGCGTTCTTTTATAGTTTTTTATGTAATCAGGTTGTTGGCGAGAAAAGTTTAGAACCATTATAATCGTTGTCGTAAATGTTAATTAATAGTAATCTCTTCTTGTCGAAAATTAAGTAATTTACCGTTTTTGATCAACAATTTTTTACACTAATGTTGTTGATTGTCCTAACGCTGATGGGGTAATATAAAATATTTTGAGGTGACTTAACTATTTTATACCCACTAGTACGGTCGGAAAAAAATTGCTGGGTTATATGAACTGGGTTTCCATTTAAATACGAGCCTGAAGCAATATTGCAATCAACACATATTGCATTTGTCACTGAAATATCTACTGGTTCATCAGAAACATGGATTTTATTTGCTTCCAGTTCTCTTCTCTTAAATCCAAAAATTTGACCTATTGAGTTTTCAATAGCGAAATATAGTGAACAATTACTCTTAATAGATACTTTAGATGTGTTTTTATCTGGAATAATATCTATATTAGCATCTTTATCCCTTTCTTTCATCAACACCTTTAAAATTTGAATTATATCTTCCAATTCATACGAGCCCGAGGGGATAACAGTTGTATAAGTAATGTTACCGAGGCCAAAGAGAAATATATTATTAGAATCATCAATGTTGGGTATGGAGTTAAAAGAATAAAAGTTCGTTAAACCTACTTCATATTCAAGACTTTCGTCCAGGTAAATGGGGGAATTAAAATTATAACTTAAAATAGAAGACTTTCCGGTCAGAGTGAAATTATACGACATATTTGCTGGACGGTTCTATTGTTTGAGTAGATTTCCAATATATCTCGTGAGGAATTCATAGCTCTCAACAATATCCGTTCTCTATCTGAGATAATAATCCTTCCTGCAGACAAAGGTAATGCCACAGTCATCCTGGATACTCCTTCCTACATAGAGAAAGTAAACGACTTACTTAGGGATACATCCTGTTATAATACAATTTCTCGAGACCCCACTCCTAGAGTCGAACGCGAAATTTCCCATGCCATCAAACAATCCGATCTTTCCGATGATGTTAAGAAGTCCATAGTTCCGAAAAACTCCATCTGCCCCAGAATTTACGGTCTTCCCAAAATCCATAAAGACAACGTACCTCTTCGTCCCATTGTGACTACGATTAACTCTCCTACCTACAAACTCGCAAAGTACTTGTCGAATCAGTTTAAGACCTATACTGGTCGTACCTCTTCTTATGTCCGAAATTCCACACATTTCATCACCTTAATCTCCTCC
This sequence comes from Diabrotica undecimpunctata, assembly GCF_040954645.1. Classification (NCBI taxonomy): domain Eukaryota; kingdom Metazoa; phylum Arthropoda; class Insecta; order Coleoptera; family Chrysomelidae; genus Diabrotica; species Diabrotica undecimpunctata. Next base: position 74,726,601 of record NC_092807.1, on the reverse strand, counting down.
CTCACGGTCGATCCCCAAGACATTCTCGTCAGTTTCGATGTATCATCCCTATTTACCAATATCCCCATACATGACTCTCTAGTTGTTCTGCGAGATCACTTGACCAATGATAACAAGTCTTTGGTTTTGGCAGATCTTGCGGAAAAATGCCTCCTTTCAACATATTTTTCTTCTAGAGGCAATTTCTACAAACAAATATCTGGAACACCAATGGGTTCTCCCCTTTCCCCTGTCATTGCTGACATGTTCATGGAAGCCTTTGAGTCTTTAGCCCTAGAATCTTACCCCTTAAAATCAAAAGTCTGGTTCCGCTACGTTGATGATACATTTATCATCTGGCCCCATGGTCAACATACCCTTTCTCCCTTCCTAGATCATCTTAACTCACAACATCCGAGTATAAAATTCACAATGGAAGTAGAAAATAATCGGTTCCTTCCCTTTCTCGATGTGTTAGTCACCTCCAAGCCCAATGGCCGATTGGGTCACTCTGTTTATAGAAAAAAGACTCACACGAATCGTTACCTACATGCTTCATCACACCACCATCCTGCCCAAAAGAATTCTGTGATCAACTCTCTCATCCATCGGGCCATTTCGATTTCTGAACCTGACAACCTTAGAGAAGAACTTGGCCATCTGCAAAAAACCCTTGTCGCCAACGGTTACTCCAAGTCCACAATTCAAAATATTACACACCGACATCTACATCCCCCTCTATACCCTAGGACGACAAATTCAGAATCTTCGGGTAATACTCCTGTGGCTTTTCTTCCGTATATTCGAAGTGTCACTGATAGGATTGGCAAAATTCTTCGCAAAGAAGGTATCAGGACTACTTTTCGACCACCCAAGAAAATCTCACAATATCTACCCTCTCCTAAGGACCCTGTTACGATAAATATCCTGGCCTAAAAATAACTGTAAAATATATGATGACTAATTCTAATATGTTTTAGATTTTACGAGAGCCTTCTATTTTACCTGAACGACCTTCCAGAAAAAAAGGTCGAACCGATGCGAGGGAACTCCAGTTTGCCTTTACCGTTTCGCCGTCGTCTACTCAAGAAGGTTTTAGATTTTTCGAGTCTAACGGTACTGAGTATATAACAGGACATTTTATTTGGAAGAAGTGAGTTAATAAAGAAGATTCGCGCCCGCGATAAATGTTACGTTCGCTTTTTAATAAATTATGTATCTTTAATGATAAATAAATTAATATCAGTTATTGTGCTTTTTAATAAATTTAGATAAGAACCTTTTGATAAAGACATTATAAATTAAAGACATAACAATTAATAAATTCACAACAAATGGTGTTAGAAGTTGGACCGAACATAAATTAGACTTATAATAATAATACAGTGAATATTTGTAAATTGTAAAAATGACGACGATTTATGAGCTGACAGTGACTAATTTAAGAAGACATCTCGAAGACAGAGAATTAGCTTCTACCGGAAAAAAGGCTGAGTTAGTCCAACGACTAAAGAACGCTTTGCTAGAAGAAGGACTAGATCCAGAGACTTATATATTTGAAGATGCTGTTATCTCGTCGATTTCGAAATTAGAGAACAAAGTTTCTGACGATATTTCGAAGGTATCTTCTGATGTAGCCAAAGTTTCTGGTGACATCGCATCATTAGAGAACAAAGTTTCTGACGATATTTCGAAAGTTTCTTCTGATGTAGCCAAAGTTTCTGGTGACATCGCGTCATTAGAAAACAAAGTTTCTAACGAGATTTCTTCGCTGGAAAGCAAAGTCTCTGCTAATATCTCTTTGAAAATCTCTAAAGTAACTTCTGAGATGTCTGCCCTCGACGATAGAATATCTTCGTTAAAAAACCAAGTTGCTGCCGATATGTCGGCCTTCGAAGAAAAGATTAAAGAGATGGAAAGGAAGATGGAGGAAACAGGGACAGCAGAGAGAGGAAACAATCCAATTACAGTGGAGACAAAAGAAGAAGAGACGAAATGTAAGTTGGAAACACGGCCGAAATTTAAAGAAAGTGGAGGTTCTGTCCATGTGAAAGTCCCAACTATCGATGGAAAATCGTCATGGAACAACTACATGAAACAGTTCGAATCAGCCGCAAGAGCAAATGGATGGTCTGAAAAAGAAAAGGCGGTAAACCTGACTATCGCTCTTCGAGGAGATGCCTTAGATGTGCTTCAGACCATAGCCGTAGAGGAGACCGATGATTTCGAACAACTGAAGAAGAGGTTAAATATGCGATATGGCCACGAACATTTGGAGCATGTATATCAGTCGCAGCTTAAAAATCGTAGACAGAAGAAAGATGAGGCTCTTCAAGAATATGAGGTAGATATTGCCAGATTAGTACGATATGCTTATCCAACAGCTCCCGAAGACATGATGGAAAAATTAGCCGTTCAAACGTTTATTGATGGTCTTCGTGATCATGAAATGCAGAGAACACTACGATTAGCTCGTCACAAGACGCTGGTTGATGTCTTATCCGCCGCCCTCGAATACGAGTCAGCTACGCAGGCCTCTGGCGGGTACAGTAAAGTTAGGACTGTAAAAGAGGAAGGAGATGAAGATAAACTTGACCAGCTCGTTAATATGATGAAAAGCATGACATATAAGAAAACGAAGACCATCAGATGCTGGAATTGTGGCAAAATAGGACACGTACGAAGCCCCTGTAAACACCCTAGGTACGACGCAAATCAAGAAACTCACCATCAGGAAAACTAGAACGGGTCAGCCTTAGGGGGCAGCTTCGACCCAGAACTTTTCCAAAGACCCTCTCATACTTTGAATAGCTTCTTTGAAATGTCGTGAAGATAGTGTATATGTAGATGGAGACATAAATGGTAAAAAGCATACGTTGTTGGTGGATACCGGAGCGACCAGAACCATTATACGCCCGACAGTTATAAACAGCCGAAAGAAACTGTTACCAACGAGGTTGCGACTTCGGACTGCTACAGGTGAAAATGCCAACATTCATGGAGAAATCCAGGTACAATTGGGAATTGGAGCAGAAAAGTTCGTCCATACTGTTATAGTTGCTGACATCGAAGAGGATGTGATATTAGGAATGGACGTAATGAATATGCATGGATTCCAATTGGATTTTAAGAATAAGGTAATCAAAGTTGGCAACGAGGAGGTATTTCTCCATCCACATAATGACAACACTGTGCAAGCAGCCATTACAGAAGATACAGTCGTGCCTGCAAGAAGCGAAACGATCATAGTAGCGCGGCTACAGGGAATTGTGGATGAAGGGAGACCTGTTATGATGGAGCCTTGGAACCACGACGATGAGGTTGGCCGTGGAATCATAATTGGAAAGGAATTGGTGACTTCGGCTAAAGAAATTCCTGTGACACTTATCAATGTCAACGACTACCCAGTGACCATAAAGAAAGAGACAAAAGTACGAACTTGTGTACCTGTGACATCCATAATCCGTCAGGCGACGACATCTGATAATTCCAACGACAAATTCGACCAAATGGTTGCAGTTGCAGGACAGTCTCTAAATCAGATGGAGAAAAGGAAATTAAGGGAATTTCTTCGGCAGTATCGTGATATTTTCGTACCGAAAGGAGGAAAGACGGGAAGAACTACCGTTGTTAAGCATAAAATTGATACTGGTAATGCTAAGCCAATTCGTCAAACAGCTCGACGATTACCACAGGAGAAAAGAGAGGAAGCTGAAACGATTGTTCAGGAAATGAAGAAAGACGGGGTGATAGAACCTTCTACGAGCCCATGGGTCTCTCCGGTGGTCCTGGTTAAGAAGAAAGACGGAACGACGAGGTTCTGTGTGGATTACCGTTTGCTGAACAACGTTACCAAGAAAGATAGTTATCCTCTGCCTCGGATCGATGACACATTGGACACATTGGCTGGAAGTAAATTGTTTTCTACTTTAGATTTGAAGTCTGGATACTGGCAGGTAGAAATGGACCCAGTCGATAAAGAAAAGACAGCCTTCACCACAGGATCTGGATTGTGGCAATTCAACGTTATGCCATTTGGACTTTGTAATGCTCCTGCGACATTTGAGAGGCTTATGGAAAATGTGTTGAGAGGGTTATCTTGGAAAACATGCCTGGTTTATTTAGATGACATAATCGTCTTGGGGGAGACATTCGAATATCATTTGAGGAATTTAGAAAACGTTTTTAATCGACGTAAAGCTGCCCAATTGATGCTAAACCCCAAGAAGTGCCAGCTATTTCAAGGTAAAGTCAATTATCTGGGTCATGTAGTCAGTAAAGAAGGAGTGGCCGTGGATAAGGGAAAAATCGATTCCATTAAGGAATGGCCAAAACCAACTGACAAACATCAAGTGAGAAGTTTTCTTGGACTATGTACTTACTACCGGAGGTTTATTAAGAAGTTTGCAGATATCGCTAAGCCATTAACGCGACTTACAGAGGAAGCAAGAGAATACCGCTGGGATACAGACTGCCAAAATGCCTTTGAGACCTTAAAAAAACATTTAATAACAGCACCAATTTTAGGGTATCCACTGCCAGAAGGAGAGTTCATCTTAGATACGGATGCAAGTAATGTGGGAATTGGAGGAGTGCTGTCTCAGATTCAAGGAGGACAGGAACGAGTCCTCGGATATTTTAGTAAAGTTCTTTCAAAACCTGAGCAGAATTATTGCGTCACGAGAAGAGAACTTCTAGCAGTAGTTAAATCAGTAGAGCACTTCTATCAATACCTCTATGGCAGAAAGTTTCTAATCCGAACCGACCATGCCGCCCTTAAGTGGTTGATGCAGTTTAAGAATCCAGAGGGTCAGATAGCCAGGTGGATCGAACGACTCCAAGAATACGATTTTAAGATTGAGCACCGGGCCGGAGTTAGCCACAGAAACGCTGATTCTCTTTCCAGAAGGCCATGCCCAGCAGAGTGTTCCCACTGCAACAAAACGGAATCCAAGGAAGCAGCAGTGCTAAGAACGACGATTGTCAACGACGACTGGACGCCTACTAAGATAAGGGAAGAACAAGAGAGAGATCCAGTTATACAGAAAATCCGAAAATGGAAAGAGGAAAACCGTCGACCACCTTGGCAGGAAATATCAAACCTATGCTCAGTAGTTAAGACGTATTGGGCCCAGTGGGACTCATTTATCATCGAAGATGGCTTGCTCAAACGAGTCCTGGAAAATGATGACGGTTCAGAGAAGAGAAGACAGTTGGTGATCCCAAAGAGCAGAATAGCCGAAGTACTTCGTCAGTTACACGACAGTCCATCGGGAGGGCATTTTGGTGTAAGGAAAACCCTTCAGCGAATTCGGGAACGGTTTTATTGGATGAACAGTTCCGACGATGTAAAAGACTGGTGTAAGAAATGTACTATTTGTGCCACGAGTAACGGGCCTTACCGAAAAAGGAGAGCTCCTAAGAGACAATATAATGTTGGAAGCCCGTTTGAAAGAATAGCTTTGGATATCGCTGGGCCATTTCCAGAAAGTGAAAATGGAGGCAAGTACATGTTGGTAGTAATGGATTACTTTACTAAGTGGGTCGAGATTTACGCACTTCCAGACCAGAAGGCCGCCATCGTTGCAGATAAGTTGATCCAAGAATATATCAGCCGATTTGGAGTGCCTTTGAAGATCCATAGTGACCAAGGCAGGAACTTCGAAAGCGATCTATTCCAAGGAATATGTGATAGACTAGGCATGAAGAAAACAAGAACTACCGCGTATCATCCGCAATCGGATGGTATGGTAGAACGAATGAATAGGACAGTTGGCAAGTATTTGACAAAGATGGTGTCCGATCATCAGCGAGACTGGGACCAATACCTTCCGTTCTTCACAATGGCCTACAGATCTGCTGTTAACGAATCAACAGGCCAGACACCAGCCAAAGTCCTATTCGGACGCGAAATGCGACTACCTTGTGATCTAGAGTTTGGGTGTCGACCTGGAGAAGATGTAGCAGGTGAAGATTATGTGATCGAATTCCGAAGAAGAATGGACGATGTACATGAGTTGGTCCGTTCCCACCTTCAGATCGCTAGCGACCGAATGAAGAAACGGTACGATACACAAGCCGAAAAGGGTTGCTTTAAGAAGAACGACAAAGTCTGGCTGTATAATCCCAAGAAGCGAAAAGGTTGTTCTCCCAAATTGCAGCAGTTTTGGGAAGGTCCATACCTCATCATGGAGAAGATCAACGATGTCATCTACCGAATAAGCAAGATTCCGAGGGGAAAGCCGATGATAGTACACCATAACCGGTTGGCGTCTTTCGAAGGTGACCACGACGTAGATGAAGATGTGGAAGTAAACCAAGTCCACGATGTGTCTGACCTCACGTTTGAGGAATTCATGGGTGCCTATGGAGGTACCGGTAAAGCGAGACATGGTGTTACCACTGAAGAAAAGCAAGATCTACTCGCGCTCCCCGATGACTACTCGCTGGCCGTTACCATCCCGGCCAGTATCAAAGACGCACCACGGTTGGCATCCGTCTTTCGAAGGAAGTTTGGTCGAGTTGCAGAACTTCAATGCCAGGTGCCAGCTCCCGGTAAAACCTTGAAACGCCAAGATGCATCACGTTACCTTTTCTACCTGGTAACAAAAGACACTGCCCGTGACCAACCTACCTACCGAGATGTATGGGAAGCCTTACTTCAATTGAGAGAGCACGTACTAGAGTCCGACGTGCAAAAGTTAGCCATGCCAAAGTTGGAGTGCCGCCAATTAGATTGGAGGGTTATCCGAAATATGGTGGAGGAGATCTTCAAAGACACCGAAGTACAGGTATTAGTCTGTTGCAATCCGCATAGTTACTGGTGCGGAGAGAAAACCGTCCCTTGTCATTTTTATACAACTGGAAGTTGTAAAAGAGGGTCCAGTTGCCGATACCAGCATACAGTTCCGGTTCCAGTCCCGACAAGGTTCCAGGAGGAACCATCTTTTAAGAGGGGGGCAATGTTACGATAAATATCCTGGCCTAAAAATAACTGTAAAATATATGATGACTAATTCTAATATGTTTTAGATTTTACGAGAGCCTTCTATTTTACCTGAACGACCTTCCAGAAAAAAAGGTCGAACCGATGCGAGGGAAATCCAGTTTGCCTTTACCGTTTCGCCGTCGTCTACTCAAGAAGGTTTTAGATTTTTCGAGTCTAACGGTACTGAGTATATAACAGGACATTTTATTTGGAAGAAGTGAGTTAATAAAGAAGATTCGCGCCCGCGATAAATGTTACGTTCGCTTTTTAATAAATTATGTATCTTTAGTGATAAATAAATTAATATCAGTTATTGTGCTTTTTAATAAATTTAGATAAGAACCTTTTGATAAAGACATTATAAATTAAAGACATAACAATTAATAAATTCACAACAACCCATTACCGCCCCTATCTTCCTGTGGTGTCTATTCTATTCCTTGTTCCTGTGGACAAGTGTATATTGGCGAAACTGGTCGTTCCGTCAAAACTTGGATTCAAGAGCATCAAAGATGCATTCGATCAGGTCTTTTCTCCCATTCTGCAGTTGCAGAACACTGCCAAGAAACCGGTCATTCCATATTGTTCGAAAAAACCCATATTATTTCTAAGAGCCCCTTCTTTTATTCCAGGAAAATCCGCGAATCTCTAGAGATCCAAAAAAATCCACAAAATATCAATCGAGAGGAAGGATACTTCCCATCTGGAATCTCAGTCTAGAGCCGCCGTCCGGTCCCGCTACCACGATGCAGTCACATGATTGGCCAGCGCGCGCTTCTTGACGTTCGCGCCACGGAGTGTGCCGATACGTCCCGACACGACAGGTCACCGCGACTATAAATAGAGCGGTAGCGGAGTAATCGTCGGATTCACTCCCTGCCTCTCGACGCGTTAGTGTTCTGAGCTGTTGTACGTGAATCCCTGTCCTGGCATTTGGTTTTCACCTCTGGCTGCGTTGAGTAGTTGAGTTACTGTGACCAAATGCCCATCTTGGTAGTTAGTATTCGCCTCTGGTTGCGTTGAGTAACTGAGTTACCGTTGCTAACTACCCATCTTCCTGTCTCTTGTTTTTCTTTTTCTTTTTTGTTCTCCTGAAGAAGCTACATACAATTGTAGCGAAACGTCGAGATGAACCCACTTTTGGGTCACTCACAAATGACACGGTCCAAACCCGGAAGACGAATAAACTATATATCCTTATTGTTATAAATGCATTTAGTAAATATGTCTGGGTATCACCAATTAAAAAAAAAACGGGATCTGAAGTCACCAATGGTATGAAGAAAATTTTATCTCAAATGTCTAAAATTCCTAAACATTTACAAACAGATAATGGAACCGAATTTTATAATTCTCACTTTAAAAACCTAATGTCGACTTATGGTATAAATCATTACAGTACTTATTCTAATTTAAAAGCAAGTATTGCTGAGCGCGTTATACGAACTCTAAAGTCCAAGTTATGGAAACAATTTAATCTCCAAGGTTCTTATAAATGGGTTAACATACTACCTTCCATCGTTGAACAATATAATAACACCAAACATTCAACTACTGGAGTCATTCCAAGTAAAGTTACTGACCGAAATGCGAAGCGTATAACTGCTTACAACTGGTTAAAAACCGTAGATAAACATAAACCTAAATTTCAAAAAGGGGATTATGTTCGCATAAGTAAATATCGACACGCTTTTGCTAAAGGATATACACCATCTTGGACGACTGAAATATTTAAGGTTAAAAAAGTACAGTTTACCAATCCGATTACATACTTACTTGAAGATTTTAAACAAGAAGAAATTAAAGGGGCTTTTTACACACAAGAGCTTAAAAAAGTTAAATATTCAGACGTATATCTTGTGGAAAAGATATTGCAACGCAAAGCTAATCGAGTTTATGTTAAATGGTTGGGACTGGATAAAAGTCACAATTCATGGATTAGTAAAAATAATGTTTTATAAATATAGAAAACTTGTCTAGCAGAATTTAGTTTGCGATAAAGTAATGTCTGGAGCAGGTCTACTCATTTTACATGCCGTTTTGCAGGGGGTGCTTTATATTTACCAACCTTATGCTGTAAAGGATATTCATATATGTTTTGATAAAAATGGTACAAAAAATGATAGCTGGCCGTCGCAATGGTCTAACATGAGTCTCTATAAACTGAATGGGGTGGATCTTAGATTTGCTTACATACCATATAACAGTACAGTGTACAAACTACGATTACCTTTCCCCAATTACTTTAATGATGAAACAGAATGGCGTCAGCTCTACAGCTCTTCTAGCGAAGTTGGTGGAGAATATCTGTCAAACATTCGCTTATCCTGGTATTTAGTTTTTTGTGTTACTTTTCTACTTTTAAATGTAATTATTAGATATGTTAAACATTTTGTATTTAATAAATTTTTAAAATAAAAAACTTTTGTGTTTTAATATTTATTTAAACCTACTATTGTATACAAAAAATATATGATTTATATTTAAAATCGGAGATATTACTTTTGAGTTTCTTCGATTCTTTTTTTAAATCTTATTTTATTTATTACAAATATTTCCCAATACCTTTGTCGTGCTTGACGATATGCGTAGTTCCAAACTCGTAAAACATGTGTTTTGTTAAAATCATCATTAAAAGTTACTTTTTTCCCAGTTTCTGTAGACATCTTTTAATGCTTCTGGATACACGTACACCAATTCCAAAATATTACTTATATCTTCAAAGCAAATATGGGTGTTTGTCTTGACACTTCTTAATATGTTTTCATAGAAATCCCTCCCATAATTTACAAATGGTTTCGTATCCTAAATATATGTACGAGTTACCTTGTAATATCTTTATTACTTTTGCTTATAGTACCTTTTCAAATTCTATACTATAATTTTTCCTTTTTATAGGTGCATAGTTTTCCACCGTGTGCAGATAATTTGTAATCACTCCTTGGTAGTATAAAAAATCTTTCCAATCTTCTTCCGTGAATACTACCCGTTGTCCTTGATTTCCATATAGTGATATCACTGGTACTGTCGCTGACCTGAACCCTCGGGATTGAGGGAAGGCTGGTCAATCGCTCTTTCCATAGCTGCTTGGGACCTGAGAGGATAGGGCTCTTGGTCAGTGGCCATAGATACTGTCTATGGACACTAGCTAGAGGGAATAATGCCTTAATAAAACGCAAATAAAGTTTATTAAAAGGAAATAAAACAATATGCAAAGTACTATACTAAGAATCTCTAAGAAAACAATAATTATCTTCAGATTAAGAATCTGTAAGATAATTATGCAAATTAGTCTTAATCTAAGAATCTGCAAGAGAATTTGATTATTTAAAATACCTGAGACTAATTTAGTCTCAAGTGTTGTCCAAAAGTCGCAAGTATGAAGGAGTAATGACAGGACCTTGAAAATAGATGTGGGACGTCAGGTATAGTGACTTTGGGACGAATCAATCAAAACATGTGGTAAAAGTACATGAACAAAATAGTTATAAATAATTTAAACAAAAAAATTATCAAAACTTTTCGTCGCTGAGACCTAAAAAAAGTAAAAAAAATATCACAAGTTATTTTATCGAAAATATTACAAGTTATTTTATATACCTGAAAGGAAGAAAATAAAAATATGTCTAAGTTATTTTTGGATCTGAATTTCTTCAGAGTCCAAAAATACGAAGTAAATATTGAAAATATATTACAAGTCGCTGAGACCTAAAGAAAGTAAAAGAAATCACAAGTTATTTTTATCCTGAAAAGTATCGAAAATATTACAAGTTATTTTATATACCTGAAAGGAAAAAAATAAAAAAATCCGACTAAGTTATTTTTGGATCTGAATTTCTTCAGAGTCCAAAAATATGAAGTAAATATTGAAAATATATTGCAAGTTCAAATAAGTATCGAGAAAAGAAATGTTAAAGTATTATAAGGGTACAACTCTCGTTCGAACGGCTAAGTCCCGTCAAGAGACTTAGCGAACCTGAAAAAGTAATTTCTTACACTACTTCAAAGACCCTGAAAGAAATAAAACATTAAATATAAAATAAAGGCAATAATTCGTCTAAGTCAGTAGCGACGAATTAAATGCTGAAATAAATCAGAAATTTTACTAAGTTAAAATTATCTGAAAAATAAAACAAAAATGGCGGCGGTTTAGTACAAACCGACAAAGTTTCGCTCTGAAACTTTGTCAAAACAATTCCTGTAAGAGAATAGGTAATAAGGTAAAAATAAAAGACGTTTGTTTGAGTCTCTAGGAACTTAATCAACCAGAGGGTCTCGACTTGCCAAGGAGGCTGGATCTGCGGACATATCCTGACCAGATCTAGCTTGTTGGCCATCGTGCACCTGTATTTATTCATAAAAATCTAGGTCAAGTTCCAACCGTCATTAACGGTCTTTTTGACCGTTTTTTGATTGGAACTGCACGATAGCCAATGCTCAATTTCGGAAATTACCATTGGCTGCAATTTCGTTGCGTTTTGACCAATGATAATTCCGAAGTCGAGCAACAAATTTGGGAATTACGATTCGCTGCAATTACTGTTGCCGTTGGACCAATCGCGAATTCCGAAATTTGCCATTGGTGACAGTACACACTCCGCACCGTACTTTAACCCAATAGACGCAAATTTGCTTTTCGATCTGTTTAACTGAAAACTTCTTTCACCAATTATTACATCTTTTTTATTATCTACCCCATATTTTTGAACGGGTGTGTTACCACTAAAGTTGTATTGAGACATGTTTACTCAATGCATAGAGAGGTTAGCCTACCTTTTATCTTTTATGTCTAGCATGTGGGTCTAAGTGGGAGGTTTTTGTAAGTGGGAGGTGTTTGTGAGTGGGGGGTATAACCAGTTACTCTTGCGGCGGTTAAATGTTTTATATGAAACAGTATTCGACATGACTTCTTACAGTAAACACTTTCCTGCTGTTCCATTGAGCGCCTTTTCTTCCGAAGAATTACATGATTTTCCATTACAATATCTTCAGTATATGAAAGCATCAGATTTACGAGATATTGAACATAAACTATCAGATGAAGTGAAAAATAATCCGCATATACGAGCGAAAATTACTCGCTGTTATAATCATTGGCCTTCCACCTGTGATGGAGTGATGTATCCTCCTTCGGTCAGCGACTGCTATATTTGTATTCTAAATCTTGTTGAACACAGTTCTTTATTAGAGCAAGTGATAACGGATCATTATCTTCGCCGTAAAGATTTTTGTTTATTTAACAAACAAGAGTTAGAACTATTTCTAGCGTGGTACCTTCTGGATCATGTTGATGGGTTTGATTTATTGGATAAATGGAATGAACTTCCACCACATATTCGGTGTAATGAAGCCATCCAAATGAAGCTACCTTGTTGGGAACATTGTTCTATTTCACTATACAACAATTACCTACCATACAAATACCAATGTCACAAATGTATTACATAAAATAAAGTTAACTAAAATAAATTTACCTAAAAGCATTTCTGTATTATTAATACTTGACCGGTCGTTGACCCCTTGACCGGCTATTGACCCCTTGACCGGTCTTTGACCCCTTAACCGGTCGTTGAACCCTTGACCGGTCGTTGACCCCTTGACCTCGACCTTTCGTTGACCCCTTGACCGATCGTTGACCTCGTCAGTGGTGGAAGGTTTGCGATGTGGTGGAGGGGGATACATAAGGGTAGAGGTCGGTGGTGGGGGTATACAAACGGTGCGGCTAGAACTCTCACCCCTTACCTTACCATTGAAGGGGGGTATAATAATGGTGGGGGGTTGGTGGTGGGATGTATACGAACGGTGTGGCTAGAACTCTCATTTGCCCTCTACTCACAACACACACGCACACGCACTAACCCACACACACGCACACATACACACGCAGACACACACACACACACAAACACACACACACACACAAACACACACACACCCACACGTACACACACGCACACAAACACACATTCACACACACACACAAACACACACACACACACCCACACCCACACGTACACACACATGCAAACACACACACACGCACACACACGCACGCCCACACACACACGCACTCGCACTAACATACATCCACGCACACACAACACACACGCACACGCACTAAACCACACCCACGCACACACACACACGCAGACACACAGAAACAAACACACACACATACACACACACCCACACGTACACACACACACAAACACACTCTCCACCTCTCGATTCCTACCCTTTGGTCGCCTTTTAAGACAAGAAGGGCCGTCTTGCTTCCGCCGTATTCTTATCTCCGGGAGCTGAACGGAGACTAACACACCCCCACGCACACAAACACACGCACTACACACACGCACACACCCAAAAGCACACACACACACGCACACATCCACACGCACACACACACACGCACACATACACACGCACTCCCATACACACACACGCACTAACACACACCCACGCACACACAACACACACGCACACGCACTAACACACACACACACACACAGACACAAACAAACACAGACACACACATACACACGCACACAAACACACATGCACAAACAAACACACAAACACCCACACAACCACACGCAAACACAAACACGCACACACACACGAAGGCCCACACACACACATGCACACGCACTAACACACACCCACGCACACACAACACAGACGCACATACACAAACGCAGCCAAACGCACACACACGCACGCTTACACACACACACGCACTAACACACACCCACGCACACCCCACACACACACACACCCACACACACACACACACACAAACGCACACAAACACACATGCACACATACAAACACACAAACACCCACACAACCACACGCAAACACAAACACGCACACACACACACGAACGCCCACACACACACACGCACACGCACTAACACACACCAACGCACACACAACACAGACGCACATACACAAACGCACCCAAACGCACACGCACGCACGCCCACACACACACACGCACTAACACACACCCACGCACACCCCACACACACACACCCACACACACACCCACGCACCCACATCACACACATGCACACACACACACGCACAAACCCTTACGCACACACATACACACACACAAACATACACACACACGCAAACACACACACAAACACACACACCCAAACACACACTTACACGAACGCCCACACACACACACGCACTAACACATACCCACGCACACACACACGCACACACACACAAGCACACACACACACTCAACACTCACACACCCACACACACACACACACACACACACACACAAACACACATGCACACACACTCACGCACACAAACACACGCACAAACACACACGCACACACACAGGCGCACACAAACACGCATTAACACACGCACACACACATGCACACACACACGCAAACAGACACGCACACACACACCACACACCACACACACACCCACACACACACATTCACACAAACACACACACACGTACACACCCACACGTACACACTCACGCACACACACACGCACAAACACACCCACAAACACACACGCACACACACACACGAACGCACACATACACACGCACACGCACTAACACACTCCCAGGCACACACAACACACACGCACACGCACTAACACATACACACGCACACACACACATGCACAAACACACGCACTCACACACAACAAACACACACACACCCATACACACACACACGCACACAAATACACATGCAACCACACGCACACAAACACACACGTAGACACAAACACACACACAAAAACACACACAAACACACACACACACACACACACACAGGAACACACACACACGCACAGACACACGCGCACACACAACACACATACACCCGCAAACACACACACACACCACACATACCCATACACACACACGCACACAAACACACATGCACACACAAACACACACACACACACACAAACACACACACTAACAAACACACACAAACACACACACCCACACACACACAAACACGAAAGCCCCCACACACACGCACATGAACTAAAACACACCCAGGCACACACAACACACACGCACATACACATACACATACAAACACACACGCACACTCACACACAAACACACACAAACACACACACACACGCACACACACCACATACACAAACACACACACACACACACCAAAACACAAACACACGCACACTCACACACAAACACACACACACAAACACACACACGCCCACACACCACACACACAAACACACACACACACACCAAAACACACACAAACACGCACACAAACACACATTCACACACACACACACACAAACACACACACACACACACACACACACACACCGACACCCACACGTACACACACACACATGCAAACACACACACACACGCACACAAACACACGAACGCCCACACACTCGCACTCGCACTAACACACATCCACGCACACACAACACACACGCACACGCACTAACTCACACCAACGCACACACACACACGCAGACACACACGAACAAACACACACACATACACACACACACACACGTACACACACACAAACACACTCTCCACCTCTCGATTCCTACCCTTTGGTCGCCTCTTAAGACAAGAGGGGCCTTCTAGCTTCCGCTGTATTCTTATCTCCGCGGGCAGAACGGAGACACAAACACGCACACACACACACACACACGCACACAAACACGCACACACCCACAAGAACACACACAAGCACACACACACGCACACACCCCCACGCACACACACCCACGCACACACAGACGCACACATACACACGCACGCCTACACACACACACACGCTCTAACACACACCCACGCACACACAACACACATGCACACGCACTAACACACACACAAACAAACACAGAAACACACATACACAAGCACCCAAACACACATGCACACACACAAACACACAAACACCCACACAACCACACGCAAACACACACACGGACACACACACACGAACGCCCACACACACCTATACACACACGCGCACAAACACACATGCACACACACACACACACACAGACACACGCATACACACACACACACAAACATATACACACACACGCACACAACACACACACCCACACACACACACAAACACACACGCACACACACATGCACACACAAACCACACAAACACACACACCAAAACACACACACACACAAACATACATTCACAAATACACACAAACACACACACACAAACACACACACACATACACACACACGCACACACACACGCACACACCCACGCACGCCCCACACACACACACGCACTAACATACACCTACGCACACACAACACCCACGCACTAACACACACCCATGCAAACACACACGCACACACACTCAGGCACACACACACACCCCACAACCCACACGCACTCACACACACGCACATACACACACGAAGCCACACGCACACACACACGCACGCCGACAAAAACACACACGCACACACACATACAAACACACACATACACACACACAAACATACACACACACACGCACACAACACACACCGATACAAACGCACACAAACACACATGCACACACACACACACACCACACACACATACACACACACCAAAATACACACACACACAAACATACATTCACAAACACACTCAAACACACACAAACACACACAAACACACACAAACAAACACACACACAAACACACACACATACACACACATCCACACCCACACGTACACACACACACACAAACACCCACACATACACACACACCCACACGTACACACACACACAAACACACTCTCCACCTGTCGATTCCAAGCCTTTGGTCGCCTTTTAAGACAAGAAGGGCCTTCTTGCTTCCGCCGTATTCTTATCTCCGCGAGTTGAACAGAGACTAACACACCCCCACGCACACACACGCACTACACACACGCACACACACGCCCACACACAACAGACACACACACACACTCACACACATACACACCACCACACACACGCAAACAAACACACAAGCACACACACAAAAACACACGCCCACACACACAAACACACACACACAAACATACACACACACTCACACACACACAAACACACACACACAAACACACACACATACACATACACACACCCACGCACACACAAAAGCACACGCATTAACACACACCCAGGCATACACAACACACACGCACTAACACACACCCAAGCACACACACACACGCACACACACATATACACACACACACAAACACACACACACACACGAACACACACACACGCACAGACACACGCACACACACACACACACAACACACACACACCCATACACACACACACACACACGCACACACAAACACGCACACACAAACACACACACAAAGACACACACTTACAAACACACACACAAGCACACACACACATACACGAACGCCCACACACACACGCACATGCACTAACACACACCCAGGCACACACAACACACACGCACACGCACTAACACACACGCA
>NC_092807.1:74704102-74706602 GCF_040954645.1 Diabrotica undecimpunctata | reverse complement strand
CGCACACACACATGCACAAACACACGCACTCACACACAACAAACACACACACATATACACACACACGCACACAAACACACATGCAATTACACGCACACAAACACACACATACACACAAACACACACACACAAACACACACACACAGGCACACACACACACGCACAGACACACGCCCACACACAACACACACACACACCCATACACACACACGCACACAAACACACATGCACACGCACACACAAACACACACATACACACAAACACACACACTAACAAACACACACAAACACACACACACATACACGAACGCCCCCACACACTTGCACATGAACTAAAACACACCCAGGCACACACAACACACACGCACAAACACACACGCACACAGACACAACACACACACACACACACACACTCACACCCATACACACACATGCACACGCGCACACACCAAAACACACACACACACGCACACTCACACACAAACTACACACAAACAAACACACACACATACACACACACCCACACGTACACACACACACAAACACACTCTCCACCTCTCGATTTCTACCCTTTGGTCGACTCTTAAGACAAGAATTGCCTTCTAGCTTCCGCCGTATTCTTATCTCCGCGAGCTGAACGGAGACACACACACGCACACAAACACGCACCACCCACAAGCACACACACACAAGCACACACACACGCACACCCCCACGCACATACCCCCACGCACACACAGACGCACACATACACACGCACGCCCACACACACACACGCTCTAACACACACCCACGCACACACAACACACACGCACACGCACTAACATACACACACACACAAACATACACACACACCCACACTCTCACACAACACACACGCACAGACACACGCACACACCCACAACACACACTCACACCCATACACACACACACGCACACAAAAACACATGCACACACACACACACACAAACACACATATACACACACACACACACACATACACGAACGCCCACACACATACACGCACATGCACTAACACACACCCACGCACACACACATACACGCACAAACACACACGCACACACACACAACACACACACACACTCACACACATACACACACGTACACAAACACAAATGCACACACACACACACACAAACACACACACAGAAACACACACACACACACACAAAGATACACACAAACACTCACACACAAACACACACACACACACGCGCACATACACACCACACACACACACACACACAAATCACAACACACACACACGCACACAAACACACATTCGCACACACACACAAACACACACACAAACACACACACAAACACACACACACACACACACACGCACAAATACAAACACACAGAAACACACACAAAAACACACACACACATACACACACCCACACCCATACGTACACACACTAACCCACAGCCACGCACACATACACACGCAGACACACACACACAAACACACACACACAAACACACACACACACACACCCACATGTACCCGCATACACAAACACACTCTCCACCTCTCGATTCCTACACTTTGGTCGCCTTTTAAGACAAAAAGGGCCGTCTTGCTTCTGCCGTATTCTTATCTCCGCGAGCTGAACGGAGACTAACACACCCCCATACACACGCACTCCCACACACACACACGCACTAACACACCCACGCACACACAACACACACGCACACGCACTAACACACACACACACACAGACACAAACAAACACAGACACACACATACACACGCACACAAACACACATGCACACACACAAACACCCACACAACCACACGCAAACACAAACACGCACACACACACACGCTCGCCCACACACACACACACACGCACTAACACAAACCCACGCAAACGCAAGAACACACACCCACGCACACACACACGCACACACACACAAGCACACACACACACCCAACACTCACACACCAACACACACACACACACGCACACAAACACACATACACACACACACACCAAAACACACACACACGCACACTCACACACAAACACACACACACACACAAACACACACACGAACACACGCCCACGCACACACACCACACACACAAACACACACACACACCAAAACACACACACACGCACACAAACACACATTCACACACACACACAAACACACACACCCACACCCACACGTACACGCACACGCAAACACACACACACACGCACTCCCACACACACACGCACTCGCACTAACACACATCCACGCACACACAACACACACGCACTAACCCACACCCACGAACACACACACACGCAGACACACACAAACAAACACACACACATACACACACACACACACACACCCACAACACACACTCACACCCATACACACACACGCACACAAAAACACATGCACACACACACACAAACACACATATACACACACACCCACACAAACATACACACACAACACACACACACACCCATAC
>NC_092807.1:74699102-74701602 GCF_040954645.1 Diabrotica undecimpunctata | reverse complement strand
ACACAGACACACACATACACACGCACACAAACACAAATGCACACACACAAACACCCACACAACCACACGCAAACACAAACACGCACACACACACACGAACGCCCACACACACACGCACACGCACTAACACACTCCAACGCACACACAACACAGACGCACATACAAAAACGCACCCAAACGCACACACACGCTCGCCCACACACACACACACGCACTAACACAAACCCACGCAAACGCACTAACACACACCCACGCACACACACACGCACACACACACAAGCACACACACACCCAACACTCACACACCCACACACACAAACACACACGCACACAAACACACATACACACACACCAAAACACACACACACGCAAACTCACACACAAACACACACACACACAAACACACACACGAACACACGCCCACGAACACACACCACACACACAAACACACACACACACCAAAACACACACACACGCACACAAACACACATTCACACACACATTCACAAACACACACACACACACCCACACCCACACGTACACGCACACGCAAACACACAAACACGCACACACACACGCACTCCCACACACACACACGCACTCGCACTAACACACATCCACGCACACAAAACACACACGCACTAACCCACACCCACGCACACACACACACGCAGATACACACAAACAAACACACACACATACACACACACACACACCCACACGTACACACACACACACAACACACTCTCCACCTCTCGATTCCTACCCATTGGACGCCTCTTAAGACAAGAAGGGCCTTCTAGCTTCCGCCGTATTCTTATCTCCGCGAGCAGAACGAAGACACACACACGCACACACACACGCACACACACACGCACACACGCACACACACGCACACAAACACGCACACACCCACAAGCACACACACAAGCACACACACACGCACACACCCCCACGCACACACTCCCACGCACACACAGACGCACACATACACACGCACTAACACACACACACACAAAGATACACACACACCCACACTCTCACACAAACACACACACACACGCACACACACACCACACACACACACACACACCAAAACACACACACACACAAACATACATTCACAAACACACACAAACATACACAAACATACACAAACACACACACACACACAAACACACACACACACACATACACACACACGCACACACACACCCCACAAACCACACGCACTCACACACACGCACATACACACACGCAGCCACACGCACACACACACGCACGCCGACTAAAACACACACGCTCTAACACACACATACGCACACACAACACACACGCACAAACACACACCCACCCACACACATGCGCACACACACACGCACACAAACACACATGCACACCACACAAACACGCACACACCCACAGGCACACACGCACAAATACACGCACAAACACACACACACAAACACACACACACACATACTCCCACACGTACACACACACACACACACAAACACACTCTCCACCTCTCGATTCCTACCCTTTGGTCGCCTTTTAAGACAAGAAGGGCCTTCTTGCTTCCGCCGTATTCTTATCTCCGCGAGCTGAACGGAGACTAACACACCCCCACGCACACACACACGCACACACACATGCACAAACACACGCACTCACACACAACAAACACACACACATACACACAAACGCACACGCACACGCACACACACCACATACACAAACACACACACACACACACACCAAAACACACACCAAAACACACACACACTCACACACAAATACACACACACACACACACACACACAAACACACACACGAACACACGCCCACGCACACACACCACACACACAATCACACACACACACCAAAACACACACACACGCACACAAACACACATTCACACTCACACACAAACACACACACACATACACCCACACATGCACGCCCACACACACACGCACTCGCACTAACACACATCCACGCCCACACAACACACACGCACACGCACTAACCCACACCCACGCACACACACACTCGCAGACACACACACACCCACACGTACACACACACACAAACACACCCTCCACCCCTCGATTCCTACCATTTGGTCGCCTCTTAAGACAAGAAGGGCCTTCTAGCTTCCGCCGTATTCTTATCTCCGCGAGCAGAGCGGAGACACACACACGCACACATACACGCACACACACGCACACAAACACGCACACACCCACAAGCACACACACACAAGCACACACACACGCACACACGCCCACGCACACACCCCCACGCACACACAGACGCACACATACATACGCACGCCAACACACACACACACGCTCTAACACACACCCACGCACACACAACACACGCACACGCACTAACATACACACACACACACACAAACATACACACACACCCACACTATCACACAAACACACACACACGCACACACACACCACACACACACACACTAAAACACACA